>NC_056747.1:486849925-486964260 GCF_019279795.1 Protopterus annectens
GGAGTTGCCTTACTTTATAAATCTGAACTGCAAGTGACCTCAATTGACTCCCAGCCTCCCTCCCCTGCCAATGCTGAAATACTCTGTAGCAAACTCCAAGTAAATAAAAGCAAAGCCATATATATAATATGTTCCTATATCCCTCCTGGCAACAACTTAAATACACTTGAAAACATTCTTAGCTGGCTCTCCTGTAACTTCCCACAGGAAACTATTATCTTAGGAGACTTTAATATCAATTGGAACTCCTGTATATCCCCAAAACCCACCCATCACCTCAACCTCTTCAGTTTTCAACAGACCACAAATTCCCCTACTAGGATTCACAAATCTACCAATAAACATGTCATCTTGGACTGGATATTGGTCAACAATAATCCCCTCTCATATAAAACAGGAATACTCCCAGACAATATCAGCGACCATCTTCTTACCTACATAACTAAACAAAAAAATAACAATCTCAAGCAGGCTATCTATCATACTATACATAACAAGAAAAACTTTAACCTTCCAACTTTCCTTAATGAACTTAATGCAAGTAACTGGTCAGCTCTAAAACACCTCCCACTTGATGAAGCAGTTACCCATTTTAATAACACGTTCCTCCAAATTCTTGAGCGTCACACCCCCTCTCGCTTAATTAGAACAAGATCCAAAGCTGACCCTTGGCTTTCTAAAGAAACCAAGCAAACAATGCTATTAAGGAATAAACTATGGGCAAAATGGAGATCTACTAAACACCCAACTGACCATCAAAACTTCAAACACCTTAGAAATACTACAAAAAAACTCACCCATCTTGATAAAAAAAAATATTACCTTTTAATATCAACAAAATCAAAACCATAACCCCAACAAATTCTGGTCAGGAATTAATAAACTGCTCCATCCTGGGACTACCAAAACACCTACTCCAGCTAACTTAGCTCAGACCCCTCCCAATACAATAGCCAATACGTTTAATAACTTCTTCTCGGAAACAGTCGCCTCTCTAGCAAAGACCATGACTCCCATCTCCTCCCTTCAAAATACCTCTCCTCAAAATAACACCCCCACTCTAAAAGTTAGTGCAGTCTCCACAACCCATATACGTAAGTTACTTTCAAAACCTTCACCCCTTCAGCTGACCAACTACCAGCTGAATATATGAAGCTAGCAGCAGCAGAACTAGCATACCCAGTCTCTATCTTAATTAACAGAACTATAATCAAATCAACTATTCCTTCCCCCTTGAAGGTCTCCCATATCATTCCCCTGCATAAAGGAGGTAACACTAATGAACTTTCTAATTTCCATCCTAGAGCCTTACTATCACCTCTATCTAAAATTATGGAACGTTGTATACACCAACAACTCATACCATCTTTTACATAATAGCCTACTTGCAGATTCCCAACATGGTTTTAGACCTTTCCATAGTACTTCCACTGCACTTCTCTCCTTCACAGATACTATCAACAAAAATCGCAATAACAACCAATTTTCCTCTGCTTTATTTCTTGACCTCTCTAAAGCCTTTGATATGGTGAACCATCAACTTTTGCTAGACACTCTGAAATCTCTCTCACTTGACTCTTCAGCATTGCACTGGTTTGACTCTTATTTGAGACAGAAAACAAGCAGTCCTTTGGGACAGCCATCTATCCTCTCAGCTCCCAGTCACTATCGGTGTCCCTCAAGGTTCCATCTTAGGTCCCCTTCTCTTCTCCATATTTATAAATAACCTGTCTACTTCACTCCCAACATCTGCATGTATTCAGTATGCAGATGATTCAACTCTGTTCTGCTGTTTCTCCAGCTGAACTTAATTCTACCACCCAAAAAGTCTTTACAGCAGCAGAAAAATGGTTCCAACATATGTCTTCTCCTGAACCCAAAAAAAAAAACAAATTATTACTCTTCTCCCCAACCCTTGTCTGCCCCTTTCTCCTTTTCTATTGTGTCTAATAATGTCACTATCATTACACCTGATTCTTCCACTAAACTTCTAGGCTTTACAATAGATGATCAAGTAAACTTTGATTGCCACATTGACCTAACCATCAAAACAGTTAATAAAAAGATAGGTGCCCTCTATAGACTTAAGTCCTTTCTTACACCTACCACCAGAGTGTCTCTAGCCCAAACTCATCTCATCTCTACATTATTGTATGCTTCTCCTTCTCTCATAAACCTTTCAAAATCTAACCTTCAGAAACTTGTCACAGCCTACCATAGCATTGCCAGGTTTGCCACAGGTTCCCCATTTCGAACCCATCATTGTGTTAATCTCAAAAAGCTTGACTGGCTCGAACTCCAAAATCTTATTCTTCTACATCAACTAGTTATCACCTATAGAATTCTCCATTACCCTACTAATACTCCCATACTTAATAACCTTATTGCCCCTTACAGGAATCTTACTTCCCTCCACTCAGCTAACAAACTACTAGTTGCCACTTTCAAATCACACAATAAAGCTGGTGACTCCTTGTTTACAAATAGTGTTGGCTCATACTGGAATAAACTTCCCACAGAACTGACCACTCTAGGCTCTCCACAACTTTTCAAGAAACAACTAAAGAACTATTTCAAATCTCACTGGCTATGCCCTTGCTCTAATCCTGACTGACCTCAGCATCCAACTCTCTTTACAGTTCTCTCCTTTACTCTTCTACTTGTCTCTATCACTAGTACTACCCCTCCTCTGTAGCTCACCTTGAATGTCACTTGCATTTTACTTTCCTACAACATCCCTTTTTTCGTTCTACTTGATATATTACTGCAACCAGTCATCTCTCCATTTATTTAAACCGTATCCTGCTCCCTGATGTGCTGTTTTTTTATAACTAGTGCCCTGGTACTAAATGTTTATCGTTATTAATACTGTACATATTATATAGACTCTTGGGTGAGTCACTATTCTCTCTCTCTCTTCAACTTTAATATCCTTGCCTTGTAAAGAATATGGGATTAGGAATTCTCACTGTATTTTAGATTTTGTTGAATTTGCTTCTGTTCTGTTACTATGCTAATAGTTCTTTACATGCCTATAATTTGTTATCTTACTGTGCTGTTTCCATGTTCTTTTATGATTTACTAGTATATAGTGGAGCTTTTCTCCTTGGGCCTCTGCTGAAAATGGACATGTATCCAGCCAGACTAGCCCAGTCAACAAATGTAAAATAAAAAATAAATGAATGTTTGCTTTGTATCTTCATAATGCATTTACAGTCTAGTGATACCACAGATGAATAACTTATGGCACTTCTTATATTCAGCAGTAATGTTTAGGATATCAAGAGTATAGTTTTTTTTCTTTTACTATGAAAACTGTTTCAGGCTGTGAAGTGCACTGGTTTATCACACAGTGCCTGTTTATTAATAAATAACATAAAAGAAAGAGCCTGGCATATCTGGAAACAAGCTAGGAATGCAATAATTGTGTAGATTATTAATTTAGAAACTGAGATCAATGAATACACATAGTTGTACTTCAGAAATGAAACAATACTTACTGCTTCAAGAAGAAAAAAAATGATTCTTTTATAGGCTAGAAAACCTTTATGTAATTGATAAAATTTAGCGTATCCCTGCTCAACATATTATTATCGTACTTTTTGCAGATTCATAGGATGTGTAACGCTCATAGGAATTTCAAGGCTGTTTTAGTTTAATGAGCACGTATGCTTCATGCTTTACTTGCTTTCTCAATGAGAGTGAGAGCACAGCTACCCCCAGATTAAATTTTAGAGAACCCATCTAGGCGTCCATTTTAAGTTTGAAGGAAAATTTTGAATCACATTGTTTAACTTGTAGAAATTTATTGTAGACAAGAGAGAGCCCCCGGCTGAGAATCCCTCTCTCCATCATCTTCTATTTATATGGTGAGGATGGTTCAGGTATCAGGTTCTAATGTTAAAAGTCCCATAAGTGGCCATTTGCATTTATCGCTTGGGTCTCTACTACATGAGGTTTAAGGTATTACACAGTGAAGACTGTAACATAGCTGCATCTTTCTTGGAGTTTTTCTGAATGTTTTTTCTGTGGGATCTTTTTCTCTTTTGATTTAGTTATAGTGTTAGCTGCACTGTTTAACCTACTGAGATATAGGAGGTCAAGGACAATCATATCTATAATGGCCTGGTCAGAGAGACACAGATCACCCCTCAGGAGTCTGTAAAATGCAGAGTATAAGGGCAGGGCTTCCAGTCTCTCATGGTTAGTAAAGGTCTTAAGACCAGAGTTTTTTTTTATTTGGACCCTCTGTTTTTTTTCAAGTTTGTAATGTGTATGATCAGAGCTGAATATAGGACACTGATACTATATCTGGATCTAGGTGAAATACCTTTTGCTATTACCTGTTCTTCTGTTAATGATTTCCTGTTTACATTTCCTACATGATTATAAATGGAGAGGAAACTGTCAACCTAAGTGTCCAAGTGTCCAGGTCAGGTCCATGACTAACTTTTTGTTTGGGGGATTGCTGTTTTCAAAAAAAAAAAAAAAAAACACTACATGTCTTAACATTCAGTTTAATCCATTTTCTGAACACAAGGTATTAATTAGAATTAAGCCCTTTCTGAAGGGTACAGACATCTGAGGAGGTTCTGACAATTACACAAGATGTACATTGTTAATCAGAGAACTATAAGTTTTTAAGTCAGAGAAATAGATGCAAAAAAGAGAAGATTCATTACCTTAACCAGGAAGACTCCAGTAGTTACCTTAGCATTACTTGAAGAAGCACCTGCCACATGACGTTTGGGTCTCTGTCTTTCTGTCATTTCACTGTCCATCCTATGAAATAAGAATGTATGTTTAAGGCATCTAGTATACATTTAATTCTGGCATGAGGCATGGTATTGAATGTTTTGGCTAAATCACGATTAGTTATATGAAAATCATAACCACTATCAGCAACTGATCTATTTTGAAGATGTTAAAGTTTAACAGACATGATGTCTCCCTGATGAAGCCAAATTGTTATAGGTCAAGCCTAATCTGATTCTTGAGATCATAATTAATGAGACTGATTATGATATTCTCCACAGCTCTATAGATCAGACTTCTAAGGCTGGTTGGTTTATAATTTCCAGGGTGTGCTCGACTCGGTTTATTAAGTACCAAGGTATGTCATCAGGACCCATGCAGGAAGGGGTTTTGGCCTTCTATAATGTCTTAAGAATATATTGCTTGGTGTTACTAAGGAGGTGTAAGGTGTGTCATCAGGACCCATGCAGGAAGGGGTTTTGGCCTTCTATAATGTCTTAAGAATATATTGCTTGGTGTTACTAAGGAGGTGTAAGGGATTCTTGGGTGAGTGGTGTTTGAACAGGATTTCAAGGGTAAAGTTTGCAGTGAACTCATTTGTTAGGACATTTGCAGTGCCATTACAGATGGAGTGAAAGGACTCCATTAAAAATGTTTTAAGCAGTGTTGAATTTCTAGTTTTATAAAGAAGTATTTGTAGTTATCCTTTGCCAGTGAAGCTAATCTCCAGCCATCGGTTGCTTAACTGGTCCTTTATAGTACTTTTCAGTTTTGTGGCGATATTTGTTATATTATCCTTATGAAATCGCCAATATCTGCAAATGCAAGTAGCATCTCATGTTAAAACTCTCAGTCTAGACAATAATCTACATTCTTAGTTAAACTGCTAATTTCACAGTTAAGCTAATTTAGGAGCTGAAAGATAAAAGCGTGCTATCTCTAATGAAATTCATCCATCAGCATACCTATCTATACACATTAATATAGGTATATTACCTGCTTGTTGAAAGTCATTGTTAAGTCTCTCCTTAAGAAAGAATAACCCATTAATAAAAATGATCTGGCTTTTAGCCTGCCGTTGAATACCTTCCATTATTATCTCAACAACATCTGATTAGAAATAGTACATTACAGCAACATTACTTCATTTTACTGATACTTTGCTTACTATTTTTAGTTATGGTCCATATATTAGATGATTTTTGTTTGATCTGAAGAGAACTTGACAATGTCACACACACCATTTTTTTTCATTCTCTTACAATGACTTGTATATGCCGATGGACACTTGCTATGGCTAACTGCTTACTTTCTAGCAGAACTAGAGAAATTTGTGTTTCTCATAGCATATCTGCAACATACCCTCCTTAAAAATACTCTGGACTTTAAATATCTTTCTTTTGTTCCATTTTTTTCATTGCTTATTTCAGAAAACGAAAACATTTTATGAGGAACAGATCAAAGTTATGAGGTAAAAATCTGGACATTCTGTGAAAATCTAGACAGTTAAGACATATGCTCCAGAGTAAGTAGGTGGACAGCATACACATAGTCTGGGGCCACATTGTTAAGCCAGAAGGTGAGGGCCTGATTATAAACCTCCAAGAAGTATAGAATTGAAAACTCTGGGGTAACTGAACCAAGGCCCTTGCACCACAAATAAACAATTTCTAATGGGTCAATTTAGGGATGGTAAACCAAACGGTGAATAATTCAGTGATCAGGCCAGGTAAGAAGCTTCACCATCAAGTCATATACAGCACTCGGGTTTTAGTTTAAAAAAAAGAAGTGATTTATTTGTAAAATTTCAAACTGTAGTAAACTGCTTGCTACATAGCAAGCAGCTGCTACAGTTTAGACTGCACAGAGAGTGCTATTGCATTAGAGATCGGGATTGGCCGATCATGTCCCCCAACAGTTTGCGTACAGGGCAGTTGACTCTCTTGCCCCACCTTGACTACACTACTGACATAAACTTACTCAAGATCACACAACTGTACAGAAAACGGGAAATGTCCTTAATTCCACTCCACTGTTCTCATATTAATTCTGTGCACTACAATTAACTATTACTATCAATGAAACAGGAATTAATTATCATGTTTGATTAATATTTTGTTGATAACAAATGTTCACACCAATTGCATCTACATATCACACAAAGAAATATATATATATATATATATATATATATATACATGCATACATACATATGGGTCTACTTCAGATTGCCGACGTTTCAAAATGCCAACATTCATATGGCCGATACCATATGGTCGCCAGTTTGAAACACCAACAACCTGAAATAGTAGTGCAAACTACTAAAAACTGTGTTGGGCAGGGGGAAAGCCCCCCTGCACCCCCCCACACCCCCACTACTTAAATATTATCACTCCGAGATTGCACTACAGTGCAAGAAAAGGGAATCTCCAAGTTCTGCACTGTAGTGGGATCTCTGTAATCATTTTTTGGCCTTTCAAATGTACGCTCATATGGTGCCAGCCATATGAGTTTTGAACATTTGAAAGTTTGAACAAATGAAGGGCTCCCATATGTATATATATATATATATATATATATATATATATATATATATATATACACACACACACACACACACACACACACATATATATATATATATATATATATATATATATAAGTACCCAAGCAGCATATCCAGCACTCGAACACAGGAGACATAGGCAGCAGTTAATCCAAGCTTTATTGCATTACACGATCCCCCATATATAAAAAGCCCCACATTGGCAAACGGCCATATAGATCACCCATGAACTAGTACATTTAATATGTTGTCTAATATCATAAACTTTGCTTGTATTAACTGATGTAAAGGAATTTGTCCTAGAGACCACCTTACAGAACTTGCAATTACCACAAAAAGTACTCCCAGGCCTCCCTATGCTAATTTGTGTACTAGCATTAACTGGTTTCTTGAAGCCTGAAAAATGTTGACCCAGTGTTTTACCCCGTCGATAACCAAATTGACAGTTTTCCTTGACTATATTAGAAAAGAAAGGATCTCTGTTGAGAACATGCCAATATTTGGAAATAACTTCTCTAACTTTAAATGTATTCGAAGCATAAGTGGTGATAAATCTGATATTTTGTGATTCCCTGTTATGATCTTTAGTTTTACCTAAGAGCATTGTCCTATCTTGTTGTTTACCTTTATAATAAGCTTTCTCAACTAAATGGGCTTGATAACCCCTATCTCGGAATCTCTGCTTAAGGCCTGTTGCTTGTCTCTCAAAATCCCCAGGACTGGAGCAAATACGTTTGATTCTTTGGAATTGTGAAGCTGGGATGTTTTTAATAACATGGGCAGGATGACAACTGTTTGCATGCAAAAATGAGTTCTTAGAAAAAGGTTTTCTGTATAATGTGGTCACAATAGTACCATCCAATATCTTAGTAACATTGATATCTAAGAAATCCACTGTAAACAGATCTAATTTACCTGTGAATTGAATACCAAACTCATTGTGGTTAAGATGTCCTACAAACTGATCCCATTCCAAGCTGGTACCGTTCCATATAGCCCAACAATCATCTAGGTATCTGCGCCACATTATCAATTGTGTATTAAATGGAAAAGTAGTTTTATATATATATATTCTACTTCAAAAAAACCCATAAAGAGGTCAGCATATATAGGGGCAAAAGTAGCCCCCATTGCTGTACCTTTGCTTTGCAGATACCATTCTGTTTGAAATTGAAAAACGTTATGCTCCAAGACCAATCTGAGGATGTTAAGTATGAAATCCATTTCTTCCTTGTTGTATACATCAGCCTGTTGCATCCAGTATTGTATTGCCCTGATGCCTCCCTGATGGGGAATGCTGGTATACAATGATTGTACATCGAGTGTTCCTAACTGGGCCTCATGTGGAACTTGCAAATCTTCCATCAGTATCAAAAACTCTGTACTGTCCTTAATTCTTGCCCTAACCAATGGTAATAGAGGTTTTAATTTAAATTCCAAATATTCAGAAAGGGGCTCTGTTAATGATCCTCGTCCTGCCACTATTGGCCTCCCTGGTGGTTTTATCAGTGTCTTATGAATTTTTGGGACTAAATAAAAATATTGGTATCGAGGTATATCCACTATCAATTGTTTATACACCCTGTCATCAATAATGCCCCTTTTTAAAGCCCTGTTAAGATATCTATCTATGGTATTCTTGAAATCTAAGGTAGGGTCAAAAGGTAATTTAATATAGGAAATGTTGTCATTAAGCTGTCTCAACGCTTCCTGGATGTAATCCTCCTTTTCCCATATAACTATAGCACCACCTTTGTCTGCCCCTACTATGACTATGTCTTTATTTCTAATTAAAGAATGTAAAGCTGCATGTTCAGTCCTAGATAAATTATGTGTAAAATTAACAAAAATCTGTGACTGATTAAGCTGTAAATCATGCATAACTAAATTTTCAAAGGTTTTTACCACACTGTTATAGGGGGGCTGAAAATCAGATTTCTTAAAATGAAAATACTGACTTCTATCTTTATCTTCAGCCTGCCCTTGATGTGCAAAAAAATATTTTAAATTTAAACTCCTTGAAAAAAGCTTTAAATCTTTAATAATGTCAAAATGGGACACAAAAAAGAGGGCACATAACCCAAACTTTTGTTCAATAGTTGTATTTCACTGGCTTGAAAAGTATGTTTGGACAAATTTATGACCAGGTTATTAACATCATCAACAACATTTTTATTGTCCACATTAAAGTCCAGTTCAACTATCCGGTCTGTGCTTGTAATACACTCAGGAACCTCTGTTCTATTCCATCTATGGCAATGTTTTCGGCCTCCATGCCTAAAGGGATATTTGTCCTCTTTGGGACAGGTGAATTATGCTGATCAATGTCCCCCACATCCGTATCTGTATCAGTATTCGAATAACTGGAGGATTGATCTTTCTCATCCATAGCCCGGGGGTTGCTTTTCTTCAGCTGGAACTGGGGCTTTAGTCAAGGTGGAGGGAATTATGAACAGTTCCAAATCCCAGTCACTTTTGGCCCATACCCTTCAGGCATCTGCTAGAAAGCTGAAGATAAAGAGGAATTTCACCTTTCAACATGACAATGACCCCAGGCATGCATCCAGATCAATAAAATAATGGCTTCCCCGAAGAAAATTAAAGTTTTGAAATGGCCCAGACAGAGCCCAGACCTAAATCCAATAGAAAATCTGTAGGGTGACCTGAAGAGGCTGTGCACAAGAGATGCCCTCATAATCTGATAGATTTGTATAGCTTTTGCAAGGAAGAGTGGGCATATATTGTCAAATCAAGATGTGCCATGCTGATAGACTCCTACCCAAGAAGACTGGATGCAGTAATTAAGTCAAAAGATGCTTTAACAAAGCATTAGTTTAAGAGTGTGAATACTTATGCAACCAGCTTATTGTACATTTTTATTTTTTATATTTTTCCTCCAACAGATTTGTTTGTTTTTCATTTGAATTGTACAGGTTATAGGTCACATTAAAGGTGGGAAAAGTTTTGAAATTATTTATTTTGGTCTCATTTTTTATATCACAAAAACCTGGCATTTTAACAGGAGTGTGTACACTTTTTATATCCACTGTAATTTAATATTCTACTTAACTTTGTAAATGTATGCCATTTGGTATTGCACTTTGTTTTATTGTTTGCTGCTTTGGTCCATCTCAAAAGTGGCCATGGAAAATGCTGTTCACCTGGCCTCAAAAAATTCTGACAGTTTCACTGAACAGAATATCACTCTGGAACAAATTCCATAGTATAAACACAGAGATACATACATGTCCATAACTTGCTGTAACACTTACAGAAAGAAATTGCTGTTACCCAGGAAATGTGCTGTCTTTCAAAACTCAGCATTTTATTGTATAATCAGAATGAGCCCATATTAACAGCAGAACATTGTCAGAAGAATGACATGCCTGAATAATAAAAGTCAAAAAAGCTACCGTCATAGTGACAGGTAAATATATTGCCTTACACAATGTCTCCAAAGGAAATATATGGAAAAAGCATGATTATTTATATAAACAGTGAATGTGAGTCGACATGTCAGAAAATCAAAGTCCTTCCAGCTATTTTGCTCTGTTCCAGGGAATAAGATAAATGCTTAGATTTCACAGTTCATTTCAACTTTTTTTTCAAGGCATGCACTACTGAATCTGAAAAAAAAGATTTGTACGTAAGCCAGTCATAGCCACCACAGATGCATTAACTGTCACATAGGCCATCTAATGATTTTTAAATATAGAAGTGTTTTCTTTTTATAGATATGGCAGCAGTTACAAGTAAACAAAGAAAGCCTCGTGCTTAAGACCATTCAGCTGTCAGAGCTTCTATATATGAACTCTTGCTTTCTGAACATTTTGCTTGGTGTTACTATGGAATCATTCTTTAAAAAAAATGTAGACCCTCCAATGCTGTCAATCAAATATCAGTGCTTGACCTTGGTTGACACAAGCCAACAGACCCTCTCCCTGGACCTAATCTGAAATCAGTCTGTCCTATAGTCTGAAATTAGAATAAAGCATTCCAACTCACCATCATATTTGCTGCTATTGGAATTTTTGTTTTTATATTCTACCCATGATTTGTAATGATAAAGAAGAAACAGCAGTTTGTGATCATGCAGCCCTCCAAGAAAACTAAATTAACCAAAAAATGGCTCATTTAGTACCGACCAGACTTTGGAGACCAAATAATAGGAGTTCCACAGTAGAATGGTCAATAGTCCAAATAAGCAGATCCACTATGTGAGCCGTTTGTTTGGTTTATTTAGATGACTTGCAATGATTTAAGGCCGTTAAGACTGATAATGTCTTGTCAGTTTGTGCCCCAGTATTGTTAGGCCTCTCATCACCCCTCTGCTCTCCTGGGATAGGTTTTTACTAAAATGCTACCTCATTACCCAGCCCCCCCTCCCCCGTGCAGGTACTCCACTTAATCTCAGTACTTTCTCATTTGTGCTAAATGCATTCTTTGTTTTTTTCTGTATACTCATTAGCTGCATTTCTTATGACTGATGATGTATTAATCCAGATCTGCACATTGGGTAAAATCTGAAACTTTTTGCCTACAGTTATGTCTTGCCAGAATTTCCAAATACTTCAGCTGATGCCTACTTTATCAAGGTTAAAAAGCTGTTGCCTTTCTTGGGTATTTATGGATATTCTCAAGTTATTATAATAAATATACTTAAATTATTATTATCATCTCTTAAAGATGAGCCATTAGCTGCCATACTGCCTGCACCAACACACTGACATTGTTACTTATCACTTCACAGTCATTCCTGTTGCATTTAACACTTTCTGGTCTTCGGTCTTTAACAGATTATCTTTAACTTTGTTTCAGTTTAGTAAAATCTGTGTCATGTCCAATGTTATAGCAGCCTTTGTTATACCCTGATGACATAAAATCTTACCAAATCTGTTTCCATAGCCTTTAACACACTTGTACCATGTTTTATGGTGACATCAAATCTTACCAAATCTGTTTTAGTAGCCTTTAACACACTTAGTACCATGTTTTACATATATACTAACTGATAATGGACTGTATCTTGTGATGTAGAAGTCATGTGGATAAGTTCTAATTAAATGAATGCTTGAGAAAATCCCAATAAACAAAATGTTTGTTACATGTCATCCACAAAGCAGTAGCACATATTTTGGTGATATGTGTGAATTTATAAGATGAAATAGTCTAAAGGGCTGGAAATCACTGTAGTTTCTTTCCTCCTCAGGAAGGATGCTTAATGGTATGTAAAGTTTAGTTGTGATGATGCATGTATATAGCTGTAGGTTATTTCATTGCAAGAGCAGAAATTATAAACACGTTATGTAACACTTAAACATGTTTTTAGTATTAACATGAAACACTGTCACATGGATCTAAACATATGCCTTGACCTTCACATTGAAAAGGACCACTAGGAAAACAGCTGGAAGGCAGGCATAATTACAGCTACATATTACAAATCATGTGGCAGGCCCCATTGACAACCTTAATTTTTCTAGTGTCTAGACAGCACTATCCCTAATGCGACACTGATTTTCAGACATGACAGGGCAACAGTAAGTGATTTCTCAAGTATCTTAAAACAAAATATCTGAAAGGCTGAGTGAGATGCAATTAAATTACATGCAAAAAAAAGATAACTGAAAATAATCTGACTGGTTTAATGGTAGTAAAACTAAAGGATGCTGAGAAATAAAAGAGTCATGGACATGATCCATGAGAGCCTGTTGTCATGTTGTGATCTTCAAAATACCAAGGCTAATACCTACCATTTATTTCTGCAAGTCTCGATGCAATGAAGACCAACACAGATCTAAACGGTATCTAAACCAAGGATCACATTTTTTATAGTGTTAAACCCTGTAATGGTATGTTGTTAGACTTTTATAAGAAAGCAGAGACTGTATTCCTAGAGATGTGATCTTGAAATATCTTCTAAGGATCCGTTATGCTACCAAGACCACAGGTGAAGAGTGCATAGTAGAAAACTGCCTTTGCCTTCATTATGTGTAAGAATGATTCATTTTCACCTTGTAGGGGTGAAGTGGACTTTAGAGTATCTCTGAGACAGGTTTATTTTCATCATACAGTACATGTGAGGTTGCATTCTGTGGTGGTTTGGATTAGAGGTTTTGCACACTTTCTGTGGTAAATTTACCAGGCCAAGACCTTTTAGGGCTTTGACCCTTACACAAATTACTGAGCCATATACATGCCTATTCTTAGAATCATTATAATATATAGAACCCTATATGTGAAATATAAGTTGCCTGTAGGATGCCATTTGGACAGCTATCACTGTTGTGCTGTGTTTTAATGCTTTAATCAAAGACATTTTGGATTGGCAGAGAAGAAATAAATGTTATATGCTGTTTTGTATAAATCTAGCACCAAAAACTAGGAAAATACTCCAAAATATTAAAAAAAAAGAGTTAAGCAAACTGTGGAAAACAGAAACAGGAAGTATTTCTGATGCCTTGGGCCACTTAATTAGCATGGTGGCTTTGTGGGTAAGAAATAAAAGGCAGGTCTTTCTATGGTCTGTGATGCACTGAAGTTACAGTGGTCTTCTCTTGTCCATGTGCATTTTCTGTTAGTACCGCAGTTTCTACCTACCACACAAAATAATGCTGGTTGAATGGTTTCTATGCATTTTCCATGTGTATTGGATTTGTTCTTACCACCATGGACTGGGTTCTGGATGAAAATGGTTCACAAAGTGTCAATCAATTCACTTACAAGGTTAATGAACAAATCTATACCTCCCTGTGTGCTGGTATAGGGTTCCTATTATGACATTGAAAAGTGTAAATATCGAACAGCCTAAAGGTTGAAAATGCTGGACCTCGATATGCTTTTTGTGAGATTGTAGTACAGTGAAGATCGGAATATTTGCCCTTTACTCACTGTAGTGCGATCTCAGAGTCGGTATATATATTTATGGGGGTGGGGGGCACAGCCCTCCTACAATAGCAAGTTCGAGGTTCAGCATTTTTGGCCTTAGGTCGTTCGATATTTCATTTATTCATTATTCCAATATAGACCCGTTGGTATAAGCAGTAGGTCCACTTAGCCAATTGCTTACATTTTCATGACAAATGTGCAAAAGATAAGATTTGTTGTGAAAAATAATTTTATTGTAGGAACCACAGAAGGAATGCAGTACAACTAGTGGTTAGTAGTTTATGTATAGAATGTACTGTACCCATAATATTTACAAGGTACAATGAAAGATGTTTATGAGTTGCAAAAAGGAATATTTCATACCATGGGTGTGTGTTATCTGGAGTCATTTTTGGGAAACATGATATCCTAGGCTAAAAGAAATTATTTCATTATGTAGTCTTTGTCATTGTAAATGTTAAGATTAGAACAAGATGATGCTGGGGGTCACAGTACAGGAAAGAGACACTGACAAAATCATGCTTAATTATGCAGAGGCAACCAGATATTGTAACAAGGCTTTGGGATGGTCCAGCCACATGACACAGATAGATAAAGCTATTTCTACACCTAAAATGAGAGGTTTGACTAGCAGCTTGACAACTGGAAGGACCAGACAGGTGGGAGCATGAAAGTGAGTGGCTCATGCCTGGGGAGGGGACATGCCTAGGCTTGAGATAGTAGCAACATTGAGAATTGGATGAGCTCCAGCTCTTGGATCATGAGGTTGTGCATATGCTTAAATACACATGCACCTCTGTCACAAAAGGACATACTGCCAGCGCAGCTATCTGGAACTTTGGAAACAATTATATGTAATTTGTGAATATTAATATGATTTATATAAAAGTGTGACAGAAGGAGATACTGCCAACACAGCTGTCTGGAATTTTGTAAATAGTGATATGTAATTTGTGAGTATCAGCAGGATGCAATTGCTTGTGTTACCACTATATTAGAATTGTATGTTGTCTGTATATCAAGGTGCTGGTACAGAAGTGTGTGTGTGTGTGTGTGTGTGTGTGTGTGTGTGTGTGTGTGTGTGTGTGTGTGTGTGTGTGTGTGTGTGTGTGTGTGTGTGTCTGTGTGTGTGTGTGTGTATAGTACTGAGCTTTATGATGTGTTCACAGTGTACCCTATTGGGAAAGAACAGAAATGTATATAAACTATTGTACCTGTGTAAATGTATATGTTTTAACAGTGGGAACTAGAACATAGAGGGTTAACTTGTAAAACTTCAAGAAAATAGTTGAAGCAAGGAGTCAGAATGTCTAGAACTAGGGTCCTTCTTCATTGTATTGTAAGTGTTTTATTGGTTTATGTCTTCTAGCAGCTGCAAACATCTGAAGGCTATATATTTTCACAGGGAGATACTAGATGCTGCATCAGTGGTGTTTGTGAGCCTGGGAACTGAAGTCAGGTGATAAAAAAGTGATGTCATGCTGCAAGTATCCCAGCAGCAATATTTGAGATATTAATTTTAAGAACTCTCTGAGAGAGATAGAGAGAGATAGTGAGTGAGAGAGAGAGAGAGAGAGGGCATTTTGTCTTTGACCTGGAAACATCCACTCACTACTTCTGCCTGCTTGTTATTCGGTAAGTAAGTTTTTAGGGCAAAGTAACTCTTTTATATTCAGACAAGAATATAGTAAAGTATAGCTTAGATGTTTTCTTTATTTATATGAGACTGTTCTGCAATGTTATTTTAAATATTTCCTGTGATTTTTAACTCTGATGTAACTAATTACTTACTGAATACTGTCTTGTTCTTTTATTATTTATTATTAAATATATTTAAGCCTATCATTGTGGCTGATGTCTGAGACATATTTAAGCTCTTAGTGTACTTGCATATGTATTTGGTGACTCTGTATAGGCCACTCCTAATAGCCAGGCTCTTGGTCAAACTACCATTTGGATTAATAGTAATCTTACACAGTAAGATTGGACACCCTTTGCTAAGGGCCTTAAAGGTAGCTGATAAGTAGTGGCTGGTGGCAGTGGAAACTACCTTATAGTCTGGGCAGAAAGGGGCATAGCTAGTAAACCTGTGTTAGCCTTTCCCAGGTGTGTGTGTGTGTGTGTGTGTGTGTGTGTGTGTGTGTGTGTGTATAAATCAAACCTCAAAGTGTGTGTGTCAGCTACCTGGGCAGGGACACAAAGCACTGGTTGGACAGAGAGGGTGCTGGAGGTCTTGGTTTGGCCACTTAGCTGAGATCTCAACCCTATAACTGTGCCAGTGGACAGTCTTATTGGAAATCTGGAGAAAAAGAGAGAAACCAGCCCCAGACTGACTGTGGTCTCTGTGTGCTCTTAAGGGAAATTGCACTTTACCTTGTGTGCACTTGTCATACTCCCAGTGTGTACATCCCCCACTGTTGCCAGTGGTGAGGATTGAGGCTACTTGATTACTGGGTCAGTGCCGGGACATCACATATTAATTGATGGCAGTGGTGGGATATCCACATCACATATTAATCAGCTTGTAGTGGTGGAATAAAAACATATTTGGATACAGTGGTGTGGATACTGAGTTCCTGTAGCCTGTAAACAGTGGTCCCTAAGGAAGGTGTTTGTACTCTCAATCAGCTACACAGTGAACATTTAGAGTTTCATATCAAAATTGTTTTTTTTTTTTTTTTAAGCTTACTTAGTCAGAAAGAGCAGGCAAGGATGACAGAAGAGTACTATGGCAAGCTGACAAGGAGACAGTATGGCTGATTTGTACCAGGCTAAAGGACTGGTGCATGCCAACCTGATTAAAACATAAATGATTGCAGCCTTGGGCACATCTGCATCACAGGCCAGCAATCAGGTGGACAACCAGACTGGCCTTAGAGATGTACAACTCTCATAAAATGGACAGTTCAAACTTTCCACAGAGGACTGAAACATCCATCTGGAGTTAAAGAGACTTAAACTTGAGACCAAAAGTTTGGAAATATCCATATGTGCTATTCAGCTGGCTTAAAGTGAATTAACTATTGGAAAGTGCATGTTGCTGTTATTAGCTGCATTAACTGTTGAGGTAATCTAAACTTAATGTGCTTTTCCTTGCCCTAATCTTTCCTATATCTCCTTCTCCTTCCTAGGGACTCCAAACTATCTTGTCCACCCTAACCAGCCTCCCCCCCCAATTGAAAGGCTTGCCACGCTAGGGGACTATAAACTGCAAAGGGCCTAACATCACACAGTGCAACTGTTTAGTGTGTGTTACCTGCAAGGAAACAAGGTTATTAACTCTCCAACTCTTAATGCTGGTACAGTCGACAGATTAACTTTGTAGAAAACTGCTCAGAGGGTCCGCAGCACTTGTAGAAACATATAAGATATTTTCCCAAGTATTCTTGTTGCTAAGGCAAAGGGCACTGTACAGAAAATATAAGATATTTTCCCAAGTATTCTTTTAGCTAAGGCAAATGGTGCTGCATACAATATTAAGCCAAGGTTTAGAAAATCAGCCTATCTTGTCCCTTGTAATACCTTACCTTTGGCAAAACTCTGGAAGAACCATAGTAGATTGGCTCTGCAGCCTTAGGGTCTGCTTGGGCCCCGCTCCGTTTGCCTCACTATGCTCTGCTCACTCCGGCCCCTACCCTGCCCCCAATTCCCACCCACCCCCACTACCTCTAGATTTATTCTAACCCCATATCACCTGACCACTCCCTACAGCCAATCATCTGCAATCCTCCTAAATCCCACCCCTTATTAACTCTCATCCAATTAAGACTACTTTCATCCAAATACAGTATGACACAAACCATGCTCTGCTTCCTTACATCCCTCCTACAAACCCTCACAACCCTAACTTACACCACATCCTCACACACATACATACCACTACCCCACACCACCTACCATACAACACATACCATCACACCTACAAAAACCCACATAAGCTTCCCTATATCCCCCTCTCTATTTGATAACAACAAAACAGTACTTATACACAAGTACTTTCCATTATCTCACACTAGAAAAATATCATGCAAATTACACATAGATATATTACAAGCAATCAGACTTCATCTATTATTAAAGAAATACCTCCTTACCTCTGGAAATACTCACCCAAATCCAGGGCCAAGCAACATTATACCCCCAAACAAGCACACAGCAGACCTACTCATCATTAACCTTAACTCTCGCAGTATATCAAATAAACTCCCTCACTTACACACACTCATAACCCACTACTCCCCTGACATTCTAACCATAACTGAAACCTGGCTAAAACCCAGCACACAGAATGAGGAAATTCTCCCTCCAGGATATAATAGCCTAAGACGTGATGGAACAGGAAAGAAGGGAGGGGGCACTGCAGTTGTCTATAAAAATACACTTACTATACAACCCCTACCAACTCCTCTACCTTAATTTAATACTGCTGAGATCATAGGTGCTATGCTACAAATAAACAAGAAAAAGAATATCATTATTCTTTGTGCATATATCACTCCAGGTAATAACTCAATAATTGAGGAGATTCTTCAATGGATAAAAGACAACCTACCACAAGAGACTATACTACTAGGAGACCTAAACACTGATTGGCTGGCCTGCAATTCCAAAAACTTCACTAACTCCATCAACCTATATGGATTTCCCAACATATTCTAGAACCTACTAAAGTAGATAAGAAATCCCAAAAGGAATCTATACTAGATAGGACATTAGTAAACTACCCAGAACAGAACAACCAAACAGGTTGTCTACCAGACAGCCTTAGCGACCACTTCCCAACATTCCTCCTACACAAATGTATTAATATACCCAAACCTACAGTCTTTAGACAAGTCAGAAATTATTGCAAAGTTAACCCTCTGGATCTCAACACTTCATTAAAAAAAGTTACTGGGAACCACTACACAACCTTGACTTGGACCAAGCAGTGGACTATTTTAATACTACTTTCACTAAGATCCTTGACCTAATAGCCCCCATAAGAACAATTAGAACTAAACTTCACTCTGCTCTATGGCTTACTAAGTCCACTAGAGCCATATTAAAATCCAGAGATAAAGCAAGGAAAACATGGAAGAAAGACAATGCAAGTCTTTCTAAACAAAACTGTCAACACCTTAGGAATCAGGTTAAACAGCAAACTATG
The DNA here is from genome assembly GCF_019279795.1 of Protopterus annectens. Lineage (NCBI taxonomy): Eukaryota > Metazoa > Chordata > Ceratodontiformes > Protopteridae > Protopterus > Protopterus annectens. Next base: position 486,869,284 of record NC_056747.1, read on the forward strand.
CTTGATAAACAGAACTACTACCTAAATATCCAAAACAAATGCTCCAACAACCCTCAAAAGTACTGGCATGCAATTAACTCCCTACTAAAACTGGGTAAAACCACCACACCCACTCCCACCTCAACCTCCACAAATACAAATAGTGATATAGCCTCCAAATTCAACCAACACTTTACTGAATCCATTATTTCTCTATCTACTCAACTATCCAGAAATAGCTACACACCCATGCCAACAGTTCCTAAGAACTCTTCTCCTTTTACCTTCTCACCTGTCCCAACCTCTACAATAAAGAAACATCTCTGAAAACTGAAACCCACTACTCTTGCAGCAAATGGTTTACCAGCACATTTCCTAAAAATGGCTGCCGACTCCATATGCTACCCAGTCTCAATCCTTATCAACCGCTCTCTACAGGAATCATATATCCCTCATCTGTGGAAAATCTCTTACATTATTCCCCTTCATAAGGGTGGAACCTCTTATGATTTCTCAAACTACAGCCCCATTGCCATCCTGTCTCCTTTATCAAAGATACTAGAGAAATGCATACACTCTCAAGTCATGCAGTTCCTAAACTCAAACAATCTCCTCTCCCCTACACAACATGGTTTCTGCTCACACCATAGTACAACCACACCCCTTCTCTCCTTCCCAAACCTGGTTAACCAGCATAGGAATAACAGATTTGTATCTACTATATTCCTTGACCTCTCAAAAGCATTTGACATGGTTTCTCACTCCATACTAAAAGATACTGTAACCTCTTTAGCCTTCACCTCCAACACTATTGCTTGATTTAAAAATTACCTGTCAGAAAGACAACAAGCTGTCCAGTGGCAAGGAGTTTTATCACGTTTACTTCCAACCACCATTGGTGTACCCCAAGGCTCCATATTGGGCCCACTACTCCTTTCTATCTTCACCAATAACCTACATACCTCTACCCTGCAGGCCTCACTAATCCAGTATGCAGATGATTCCACCCTAATCTGCTCAGCCCCATCTCTTACCGCCCTACAGCACCTAGCCCAGGAATCTTTTACCTCAGTAGAAAGGTGGATAACTAATATTCAACTCATCCTAAATCCTAACAAAACAAAACTACTTCTATTCACCCCAAACAAATCAAGAACCTCTCCACTCTCCTTCTCTATCTCCTCCAATAATGGCACTGTCATTTCACTCTCCCTCCACACCAAGCTCCTTGGTGTCGAAATAGACAACAACCTCCACTTTGACATCCATATCTCTCAAACTATAAAAAAGGTACACAAAAAAATGGGTTCCTTATACAGACAAAAAAACTTTCTTTCAGATCAGGCTAAAGTCACCCTAGCTCAAACCCACTTTTTTTCTACACTAATGCAAGCAGCCCCAATTCTCACTTATGTTAGGAAATTTGACCTGGACAAACTTGAGTCCTTTTATAACAAAATTGCCAAGTTTGCTAAATATTCCCCGTTCAGAACCCATCACTGCATACCTCTTAGGCAACTTCAGTGGCTTGAACTTCCACAGTTACTACTCTATCACCAACTTGTCATATCATACAACAATCTAAAACAACCTGACAAAACTCCCACTCTAAGGCAATTACTGATTAACTACACTCCAAATCGGCCAGTCCGCTCTGCCAGTAAATCACTCTTCACTATTACCTCAGCTAATAACACAGCCGGCAAAGCTCTATTTTCACACATTATAGCTACAACTTGGAATAATCTCCTCATATCCATGACTTCTGCATCAAATACCACTCAATTCAAAACCCCCCATAAGGCTCATCTCATAAGTTCTTGGCTCTGTCCATGTATCACATAGTCGTAAAATTTGTTACCACTGCAATTTCTCTTTTCTCTCTTTGTATATGCCCAGTAACCATGGTTTCCAAATGTTATCCCTTGACAAAGTAGTTGTTGCAGTTGTAATCTGTCGGTTTCTCACTACAAACAGGGTGTACATATGTAAATATCTGCTGATTTGAATTGTCTTTACTGTTTTTTCATTTCTCACTAGATACTACTAGTAGAACAAATCCTTTTTTTCTACACTTTGTATAATATTAGTATTGCTGTAATGTGCGGTTTTTGATGTAACTGGAGCTTTTCTACCCGGGCCTCCGCTGAAAATTGACCCCATCCAGTTGGACCATCCTGGTTAACAAAAATAAAATAAATAAATAAAATTGAAGCAGCAGAGAGACTGAGACATCTGGAGGCTGATGAGAATGAGAGGAAGAGGCAACATGAGAAGGAGATGCTGACTCTTCACCAGGATCACGGAGGTAATGGTAAAGGGAATAACCGAACCCCAGAAGCAACAAAGGTCAGTAAATTTCTCCCACAATTTGCAGAGGGGAATAATTTTGATAGATTCATTCATTTGTTTGAAAAGGTATGTAAACAGTATTATGTTACCCAAGGGCTCTGGGTATGGTTCCTAACCCCCTTACTCTGTGGTAAAGCTGTAACTGCTATTTATAAATTGACTGATACTGATTGCTTAAATTATAATATGGTTAAAAATTATTTATTAGAATGTTTTAAGTTAACACCTGAAACTTATAGGAAAAAGTGTTGTGAGCATAAACGCAAGGCAGATTAAAGTGTGTGTGAATATATTGCTGAACTAAGCACTTATTTTCATAGGTGGGTGAGTGGATGTCAGGTCACCACTTTTGAAAGGCTGGCAGACCTTTTCATGAGGGGAAAAAGCCCTTAGAACTTTGCCTGAGGACATGAGAATCTGGTTAGTGGATAGAGAATGTAACAGAAAATGAATTGGGGAAAAAGGGAGAGCTATACCTAGCAAGCAGGCATCACTGCACAGCAAAGGGATACCCAGTGCTGCTTATGGGTCAAAGGGAACTCATGCTGGGCAGCCTAGACCATCCCAACAGAGTCTGCCAGTAGCAGGGGAAGCCAGTAGTCCAGCTAAACATCCAGGACCAAGGGTTAAATGTTTTAAATGCAACCAGTAGGGGCATGTACCATACAGATGTCCACAGGGGCAAGGCGGGGAACAAAAGGTAGAAGAGTCAGTAAGTGGGAATGACAGAATGCCAAAAGTAAGTTGTCTCGAGACAACAAGGGTACCAACCTACCACAAGAGGTTATATCCTGTCATAGTAAATGAGAACAAGGCTATTACAAAAAGAGACAGCATCTGGCCTAACCATTGTGAAGCCTGCAATGGTTAAAGTGGAGCCCTACTTGCTTTGGCAGTCAACTCCAGTAAGAGATTCAGGAAGGACCCCATTCCAAATACCTTTGGCTAGGGTTCTACTTGACTGGGACAGTGGAAAAGGAAGCCAGCATGTAGGTGTGTTTGAGGATATCCCTGCAGATGTCCAGATAGGGAATGATTTTGACAATGCAATATGTTGTGTGCATGCAGGAACATGCAGTCAGGCTTCAAGACAAGCATGTGAGTCTGGTAGCCTGGGGGTGGGACCAGGACAGACCATACACTTGCAACCAGAACTAGTGAGGTGGTTACTTCAGGGAGGGAGCTACCCTGTGTAATGAGACTGAAGGTGAGCCACAGCTGCTTGTGGGTACTGATGTTCCCTTGGACAGAGTGACTGCCAGGGCAGGGGTGACTAGTAGTTCCCAGGCTGACAGTGAGGCACCGCTTTCAAAGAATATCCAATCTCCTGTAGAAGGGGAGCTGAGAAGGGTTACAAAGAGAGAGTTGAGACAGGCTCAGCTCTCAGACCCTACATTACAAGGCCTGAGGGAGGTAGCTGGTGAGGCACCTGATTCTCAAGGGAAGGGGGAATCTGTATACTGGGACAAAGGGATACTGCATAGAAAATGGACCCCTCAGGGAAGGCTAGAGGGTGAGAGAATACAGAAGTTGATTGTGCCCAGAGCCTACTATCTGGCAATTCTAGTCATAGCCCATTATATTCCCTTTGCAGGCCATATGGGCATAAAACATATAAAGAGATGTATTATGCAGAACCTTTATTGGCCTGGGATTTCCAGAGATGTAACAGGGTACTGCGAGACCTGTGAGCAGTGCCAAAAGGTAGGCAAGGCAGGAGACAAGGTGAAATCTCCTTCGATGCCTCTGCCTGTGATTGAAGAGCCATTTCAGAGGGTAGCTATGAATATTGTGGGGCGTCTGTGTACCCTAAGTTCTACAAGGAAAAATTATATCCTAGTGGTAGTAGATTATGCTACCAGATACCTTGAGGTGGTGGCTCTGTCCTCCATTGAGGCAGAAAAGGTGGAAAATGCTTTGTTAGAGATTTTCAGCTTTCAGCAGGATAGGTTTCCCAAATGAAATTCTGACTGTCAGTGGTATCAATTTAATGTCAAACATGCTGGCTTGTCTGTGGAAGTATTTTAGGTGAAGCACCTAAAGACCACCATCCCCAGACTAATGGTTTAGTTGAGAGGTTAAACTCTACACTAAAAACTATGCTACTGACATTTGCAGACCAGTTTAAGAGGGACTGGTACAAATATTTGCCCCATCTATTGTTTTCTTACAGAGAGGTGCCCTAGGAATCCACAGTTTTTTCACCCTTTGAGTTTCTGTATGGGCACAGGGTGAGGGGACCTCTAGATTTGATTTGAGGTGAGTGGGAGGGTGAGTGTGAATCCCACAAGGAGTCTGCTGTGGTATATGTCCTAAACTTCGGGACAAGGCTCAGGGCACTCATGGGCTTGGCCCAGGAGAACCTGGCAGAAGCCCAATAGCAGAAAAAGGCATGGTATGACAGGAATGCTCAAGCTAGAGAGTATGCTCTGGGGCAGTAGGTAATGGTTTTCATTCCTGTCAGACACAACAAGCTGCAGGCAGCTTGGGAGGGACCATTCAAAGTGGTAAGGAAGAGCAGTGATGTTAACTACATGGTAGAACTGCTAGGCAGAGTGCAGGTGCACGAACTGTACCATGTTAACATGATGAAACCTTATCATAATAGCAGTGGATGGCAGGAGGAGTCTGCAAGGGATCTGGTGACTGATCTCCTCAGTGAGGCACGGACTGACCTCAGTGGAAGGGGTAGCAATGTCCCAGCAGCTATCCCCTACCCAGATTCAAGAAATCTGAATAGTGTTACAGGAGTTTGGGGACATGTTCACTGGGAAACCAGGGTGCACCCACCTGGTGTAGCACCATGTGGATACAGGACCCCAAAAGCCTATTAAGCAGGACCCTTATAGTGTGCCTGAGAGGGTCAAACAGACTCTGAGAGAGGAGATGCAGGAAATGTTGGAACTGGGGTAATCCAGGAGTCCAGCAGTCCGTGGGCCTCACCAGTGGTGCTGGTACCAAAGTAGGATGGCTGCACCAGGTTCTTTGTGGACTACAGTAAATTAAATAGTCACACAGGGTCAGATGCTTACCCCATGCCTAAGACAGATGAAGCCCTAGAGAGGTTGGGTGGGGCTAAATATCTTACCATTATTGAGCTTACCAAGGGCGACTGGCAGGTGCCCTTGACTCCCAGTGCTAGAGAGAGATCAGCCTTTTTGACTCCTTTCAGCTTGTATGAGTTCACAAAGATGGCCTTTGGGATGAAAAATGCCCCAGTGACTTTTCAGAGGCTGGTAGATCATATCCTAGCAGGAGCAGGAGATTTTGCCCTTGCTTATCTGGATGATATTGTCATCTACAGACATTCCTGGAAAGAGTACCTTCAGCATGTCAGGGAGATGATGGGCAGACTAAAGAGGGCAGGGTTGACCATTAAGCCCAGTATGTGTCAGGTTGTTATGGCAGAGGTCTGCTGCCTGGGACATAGAGTGGGGAGTAGTATGATCAGGCCAGAACCTGCCAAAGTGGAAGCCATCCAGGCATGGCCTGCCCCTGTTACCAAAAGGTAGGTGAGGACATTCTTCAGGACAGCATGGTACTGCAGAAAGTTTGTCCCTATTTGAAGTACCATAGCTGCTCCCCTCACAGACCTGACAAAGAAAAAACAGGACATATAAGGTTGTGTGGACCCCAGCATGTGAGCAGGTATTCGAGAAGCTTAAAGGAGCTTTGGGAGGACCCCCCTCCATGTTAGCCAGTCAAGATTACAGCAAATAATTTGTTGTGCAGGTGAATGCTTCAAACCATGGGTTGGAGGCCGTACTTAGCCAGGTTTCCTTAGAGGGCAAAGAGCACCCAGTGGTATATCTCACCCATAGGCTCCAACCCAGGAAGGAATGCTTTGCAGCTGTAGAAAGGGAATGTCATGCCATAGTGTGGGCACTGCAGAAACTTTAGCCTTATCTGTATGGAAGGAAATTCACTGTAATTACAGACCACAATCCCTTAACATGGCTACATCAAGCCAGCCAGCAAAATGCCAAATTACTAAGGTGGAGCCTAGGGTTACAGGCATATGATATGACAGGTCAACACTGTAGTGGGGTTAGTAATGCCAATGCAGATGGGCAGTCAAGACAGGGAATGGGTTAATGTATTCCCAGATGGTCTGAACCCACTCAAGCGGTGTGTCTCAAGTGTCACTTGAAAAACCAGCTTGAGTTTTCAGAGGGGAGGTGTCACAAAAGGAAATACTGCCAGCCTTGCTATCTAGAATTTTGTAAATAATTATAAGTCATTTGTGAATATTAATATGATTTATATAAAAGTGTTACCGAATGAGTACTGCCAGCACAGCTATCTGGAATTTTGTAAATAGTTATATGTCATTTGTGAATATCAGCAGGATGCAATTGCTTTTGTTACCACTATATTACAACTGTATGTTCCCTGTATATCAAGCTGCTGGTACAGAAGTGTGGACGTTAAGTACTGAGCTTAAGGATGTGTCCACTGTGTACCCTACTGGTAAAGAACGGACATGTATATAACTATTGTACCTGTGTAAACATATATGTTTTAACAGTGGGAACTCAAACATAGAGGGTTAACTTGCAAAATTTCAAGAAAATAGTTGAAATTAAATTGTTTTATAATTATGCTATAAAAGTTAGTTTCAATGCAGCAAGGAGACAGGATGTCTAGAAATAGGGTGCCGTCTGCATTGTATTGTAAGTGTCTTATTAATTTATGTCTTCTAGCAGCTGCAAACATCTTACGACTATGTATTTTGACAGGAAGATGCTAGATGTTGCATCAGTGGGGGTTGTTTGTGAGCCAGGGAACTGAAGTCAGGTGACAAAAAGTGATGTCATACTGCAAGTATTCCAGCAGCAATATTTGAGATATTAATTTAAGAGCTCTCTGAGAGAGAGAGAGAGAGAGAGAGAGAGAGAGAGAGAGAGAGGGCATTTTGTATTTTGTCTTTGACCTAGAAACATCCACTCACCACTTCTGGCTGCTTGCTTTTCTGTAAGTAAGTTTTTAGGGCATAGTAACTCTTTTAGATTCAGATAGGAATATAGTAAAGTATAGCTTAGATGTTTTCTTTATTTATTTGAAACTGTCCTGCAATGCTGTTTTAGATATTTCCTGTGATTTTGAACTCTGATGTAACTGATTACTTACTGAGTATTGTCTTGTTCTTTTATTATTAATTAACTATATTTAAACATATCATTGTGGCTGATATCTATGAGACATATTTAAGCTGTTAGAGCACTTGCCTATCTGTTTGGTGACTCTGTACAGGCCACTCCTAATATCTTGGCTCTTGGTGAAACTACCATTTGGATTAATAGTAACCTTACACAGTAAGACTGGACACCCTTTGCTAAGAGTCTTAAAGTAGCTGATTAGTAGTGTCTGGTGGTGGCAGAAACTACCTTATAGTCTGAGCAGAAGGGGTATAGCTAGTAAACCTGTGCCAGACATTCCCAGGTGTGTATGTGTGGGTGTGTGTGTGTGTATGTGTGTATAAATCAAACCTCAAAGTGTGTGTGTGTGTGTGTGTGTGTGTGTGTGCGTGTGTGCGTGTGTGTGTGTGTGTGTGTGTGTGTGTGTGTGTGTGTGTGTGTGTGTGTGTCTGTGTGTGTCTGTGTGTGTGTGTGTGTGTGTGTGTGTGTGTGTGTGTGTGTGTGTGTGTGTGTGTATCAGCTACTTGGGTAGGGACATGAAACACTGGCTGTACAGAGAGTGGTGGAACTCTTGGTTTGGCCACTCAGCTGAGATCTCAACCCTATAGCTGTGCCAGTGGGGAGACTTATTGGGGATCTGAAAAAAGAGAGAAACCTGACCCGGACTGACTGTGGTATCTGTGTGCTCTTAAGAGAAATTGCAATTTAGTGTGTGTGTGTGTGTGTGTGTGTGTGTGTGTGTGTGTGTGTGTGTGTGTGTGTGTGTGTGTGTGAGTGCACCTGTCATCCTCCCAGTCTGTACATCCCCCACTGTTGCCAGTGGTGAGGATTGAGGCTCCTTGATTATTGGGCCAGTGCTAGGGCATCACAACCTCCAAAAGACAGCAATTGCATAGCTCAAAGGGTTGCTGCATAGTAGTAGGGGATTACTGCTCATTCTCAGGTGGCAGTGTGATGCTACACCAGTGTCCTTGATCTCCTCACCAACCATGGACATAGGCTGGGTTGAGTCCTGAAGAGGCTATGGCAGGTCTAATAGATGAATGAGGAAAGGTGCTGGTTCCAGCTGGTGGTCAGTTGCAGAAAGTGGGAGGAAAAAAGCTTTGAGTAAATAAATGCATACTAGTAAAATCTATCACTGCTAAGGAGCAATGGAACACACGTTTGCCTTTATGTGGGTGAACTGGTATCACAGAATAGATTTCCAGAAAAGGGTAGAGGGGGCACAAATAGATAGATTCAAAAGGTCATAAGCTGGAGAGAGCAGTTCCATATCAATAGGAATGAAAGTGAAATCAAACATTTATTAGCATTGACGTGTTTGGAAATATATCATGAAATGAAAGTGATAGTCTGTGAGGGTCTTTCAGTCTTCATTTCTGATTATTTACTATGTTTCTCAGTTGCACACTTGTCTCTTTACTGTATGTCTCCTGTACTCATTGCCAAGTATCTTAGGAAAATGCATGCGGTTAATGCATGAACAAAACAAATACTCTGTGAGAACTAAATCAAGTAAAGCAGATTGAATTAATTAATAGTCTACAAGCTGAATTATTTGTTTCTTCAAGATTTGTTTACAACTGAACATTCTGCCTACAGAATGATTAGTTCTGTTTGCATTTATTATTCCAAAAGTAATTTTGCTGAACTGGTTTCTCTGCATAGCATTTATCTCTTGAGTTCATAAATGAATTTCTCATAGCTTTATTTCTATGCCATTGCTATTTCTGCAACTTTGCATTTTAATGGATTTTTTTAAATTGAATTGCAATTGTTCACTGAACATTTATAGCTAGTAAGTATGTTATATTTGCTAGTCATCATTTATTTTCAGTAGCAGTGTAGTTTTATGAAAATATTTATATATACATTATTCTTTGCTTTATCATTCCTGAAGAAAGAGATTTGTAGAATTTTAAAGGTGAAATCTTTGGTTATATAATACACAGTATGTGAAAAAAATATGAATGTATTGTTAAATAGATGGGTTGTTTATTATTTCATACCTCAACCTTCTAACTGTGTCCTTAGCAGAACTTTCAAGCTTCTGTTAGAAAGTAAAGTTTCTGAAAAGAAGATGGCCGCAGTATTTCATTAGACTGTCATCTTTGAAAAAACATATCTAAAAAGTGTAAAGTAATTGAGAACAGTAATAATAATAATAATAAAGTATTGGGTATAAGTTATTCATATTTAAAAGATAGCAGTATGTTTATTTTTCAAGTATATATACATGTACATATATATATATTGATTCGGGAAAGGGGGATTGATGATTGATAGAAAACTTATCAATGGGGCAGTCCGATGAAGGTGTTACATCAGCAATGCCATCCATTGATGAGGGGTTTCTACATGCAGGCAGTTGCTGCTTAGAAAAGTAAATCCTGGACATTGGAAGGCTCACAAATAATAGGTAATGTCTGGGAATGTGGAAGGTTCACAAATAATAGATAACATCTGGGGGTATGGAAGGGTCACAAATAATAGGGGAATCTTGGGGTGTGGAAGTACAAGCTAATAAAACCAAGAATATTATCTCCCTGTTTTCATCAGCTCATATTCCTGTGGACCAGAATAGTACCTACATTTTGAAGGTCTTTGCTATGTCCTGGTTTTTCTTTTTACATGTAGCAGTTGCCTATATGTATCAGACGGCCACATCAGTAAATGGTGTGACTGGTTTTATGATTTCATTAGGCTGTCAGGTCAAGGTGATATACATTGATCAGTAGCCTTGGAACTTATTTAGGCACATAGTTTCACATAATCACACTCATAATATATCAGCAAACAAACCAAATGTGTATAAAATCTATAAAATTTATAACAGCACACTAAAATATAAACAAATGCAACCAAATATGAATGACTAGACAAACCACAAACTCCATATAGAGAAAGTACATTCTAATATAATATTATGTTTCCATTATGTCAAAAAATGTGCCCACCATCTAAAATATAAATTGCAACAAGTATATCACTTTTGCTCCCCAAAAATCAAGTATTTTGGCTTTATTCTAAATAACTAGCATGTCACTGAGGATCAGTTTTAAGAAGAAATCTCAGCACTGACTTGTGAACAGTACCACATAAATTAAAATATTTCTAGTCTCACAGAATTGTTCATCATAAATGAAATGTACACAGCTGTGTTGAGTACCTCACATTTAAAAACACATCATACTGAAAGCCAGCAATGCAAAAGAAATTAAAATTCTTAATTTTTTTTATAAACTTATGTCTCTTAAAAAAAGATAACAGTATCAGTACGGTAATAAAGTAAACAGATCTTCTCTGCAGTTCTGCGAACCCTTTGACACTTAAAAATATATATTTATTATGTAGTCAGCAGCATTGCCTCATGACTACTAAAACATAGATTAGGAGGTCTAAAAATGATGTTAAGGGCAGGACAGAGGTTGTATTGATTCGGAGAGCATAAAGTAAAAACCTCCAGTGTTGGTTTCATGGCATGATAGGACTGTAAGTAAGTAGTCCCATATAAGTAGGCCAAAGTATGTACAACATGAAGAAGATACAGATGAGGTTGTGGGTATGGTGGATGGGGATGTTGTGCAGCTTTTAGAGGAAACAAAAAATGGAAGCAAGTATGAAGAGCTAAAGACACCGCACTTTTATTAAATCGAAGTCTTACAGGAAGATTTGATCTGTTCCTAATGGTGCATGGTTACATGGAGGGAACAAAAACAGCAGACATTTCTGTTTTAGCAGTAGGAACATATTAGAGGATTATAGGTTCATAGGTTAGGTTCATAGTAGATTACTAGGCTAATGGCACTAGGGCCTTTACAAATTCGAGTACCGTTATTGACCATATTTAGATGGTCATTATTAGCAGATCGATTTTGTAATCAGCACTGACTACCCCTGCCCATGAGGGACATAGGTGCCACCCCAGGGATGAATTTGCAGTCACCCCTCCAGTTGTCAAGTTGCACTTGAATAGGGTCATTGAAGAGCTCTGCTTCACATGGAGTTGGAGCTTATTCCCAAGGAGCAGTAATCACTGGGAGATACATCTGTCTCTCCAGCATGTTCTGTTAATGTCACAGGCTAGGTTGAGATCTCTGGAGTGAGTTATTCTTATCCCATTTGATTTGCAGGTGTCCAGCATTTCCAGTAGGGTAGGGTCTGAGACTGCTCTGTAGACCAGCCACAGGTCACCTCTAATTGGCATATATGATATCGAGTACAGTGATGGGGCTTTCAGTCTTTCCATGTAAGTCATGTTTTGGAGGCCCTGGATTCACTCGATAAGAAACCTCTGTGGTCTCTCCAGTTGCTAAAGGTGTCTGGTGAAGTACATACAGAAGAGAGCATTGTACTCAATTAGTAGTCTGATAAGGGTAGAGTACAGCAGAGCTATACCCTCCGTTGTCTTGGATGGAAAGCCCTTATTTATGAGATGCAGAATGTAGAATGCTTTTCTTACCACTACCGACACATGGTGATCGAAGGTTAGATAGCTATCAACGTGTGTTTCCAATTCTCACACCACTGATTTTGAGCTTAGAGGACTGCTAAATATATCATAATTAGCAGGGGCTACTTCTTTGCCAAAGGGGATAATGAAGCATTTTTTGCATTAAATTTTAGTCAGTGAGTTTGGTACCAATCATTTGTCTGCATCAGCCCTTTCTGTAATATGTTAACATCATTGCGGGACTCTATGATTGTGCACTGTTTACAGTCATCTGCAAACTTGGTAAGCCATAGGCAATCTACCTTCACCTGGACTTCAGAGAAATAGATTCCAAACAGTAAAGGGCTTAGCACAGATCCCTGTGTTACACTACTGGCAACTGGTCTACTGGTGGAGGGAGACTCTCTAACTTTGACAGTGTGTGTTCTGTCAGTGTGACAGTTGGCTATCCATCTAGTAATGTATGGGTTATTCTCCAGCTGACTGGGTGGCTGTGCTAAAAGCCTTGGCTAAATCTAGATAGGCAGTATGTACTGTTTTGCCCTCATCCAGGGCATTGGTGACATTCTCGAAGAAGCCCACCAGGTTCAATAAGCAAGATCTACCTTTGATGAAGCCAAACTGTGTCAGGTCAAGAGTCTGAAGATCGCCTATGTCCTTGTGGATAATGTCCATGATGATTCTTTCTATGGCCTTGCAGATAAGGCTGGTTAGGCTTATGGGTCGATAGTTCCCCACGGTCAGCTGATGGACCCCCCCTTTGTGCAAGGGGATTAATGTTGCTGTTTTTCACTCTGCTGGGACAAAGCCATTTTTCAGGCTCTAGTTAGAGAATGCTAAGCTGTTCTGCTAGGTTTTGTTTTAAATTGTTTAGTAAGATGCCTGGGATATTATCTGGTCCCATAGAAGCTGTTTTTGGACTTGGAGACTGCTTGTGTGACCTGTTCTTTGGAGATACTTAGTAGAGGACTGCTGTTAGAAATGCCTTGGGGTAAGTCAGATGGGGACAGGGAATGCAGCTATTGCCAAATCTGTTGCCTAACAGTTGGCAATTTCCTCCAGTTCAGTTTGATTGGTACAGTCCACTATAAGTTCAGCACATGGCTGGGCATTCCCTCTTAGGTTTTGGACGTAGCTAAAGAATGCCTTATGATTGTCTTTAACTAAGGATGCTAATTTAGACTTGTAGCTAGCCTAAGAGGACCTAATAAGACATCTGATTTGCTTGTTTAAGCTATGGAGGGTATGCTTCCTCTTTTGAGTTATTTCACTTCTGTTCTTAGACATTAGTTTCTTTCTTTTGTTGTATAACTTATTTATACTTCAGTCCCCCAGGGTGGTTTGTTTTTTTTCAGGAAGACCTGTTTTTGTTCATGTTAGGTATTTCATTCATTTGTTTAAGTGGCTATATAGGGCAATTGTGCATTCTTCTGCATAGGAGACATTGCTACCTATGTTGTCAGGGGCTTTGAAACTTTTTATACCAATGCTCAGTAGGCAATAGTTGCTTTGGAGAAATGTTTCAGTTTTTTACTCCTGTAGAAGTGTTAGGTTTGATCTTTACTTCAAAGAAGACAGATCTATAGTATTAACTTACCAGGGAGGGCAACTGACAAGGGGTAGTACAGTGATACCCCCCCAGCTGGTGAGCACTAGGTCCAGGATATGTGAGCCTCTTATGGGAGTGCGGACCAACTGTTCTAGAGCATTTGAATTAACAAAGTCCAGGAACCTTGTAGCAATCTTATTTGTGCTCTTGTAAGTCACGCAATTGATGGAAGGATAGTTGAAATCTCCCATAACCAAGTTGTTTGGCTGTATGTTGAGTGACTCTAGCAAGTCCAGGTAGGTGGTGTGCTTTCTTGATTCATGGTCAGGGGCCTGTAACTAGCAATGATGTGGAAAGGTATTTTTCCTGTAGTTAATTGAACCTGGAGCAGCTCAATAGAGTTGCACTGTTTCACCAGTCTTAAGGTGTATTTGGATTTAATGAAGATGGATACACCTCCACCTCTGGTTATTTCATGCTCATTTTGGGGGTCAAAATGTGTGAAAGGCATTGTAGCCTAGTAATGCTGGGGTGCTTTTAGCAGCCTTGAACCAAGTCTTGTGATTGTCCAAACATCAGCATTTTCCAAGGTGAAGAGTGCTCCCAGGGAGTGCAGTTTACTGTTTAAGCGCTAGCATTAAACAGCATGACCTTGAGTGTGTCTTAGTGGATTTCTTTACATCAGAACTTTTGTTGTTACAACATTGCCTAAAAAAGGCACTATTGGTGAGGCAAGTATCTATGCCAGTATCCAAAAGCCTTGAAGAGACAGGTGAAGACCATCTCTGGCAAAGCAACAAGGACTGTCGACCATGTCTTCTCAGACAGACAGATACTGGATCCCCCTAGAATGACACCAGAAGCTAAGCCAATTTTTGAAATCAATCATTTTTTGTCTGTATTGTGGCAACATCTTTGGTGTAGGTAGAATGCTGCTTAGGGCTAGGGACATACCTGCCTGGGACACGTAATCTGAGTTTGGTTATGCCTCTCTTCATATAGTTCAGAGAAGTACATCTGAAGTCATTCACACCAACATGTACTATGACAGAGCCATAACAGTAATTGTTGCTGAGCAACTTGAGTGCATGTATGATTTGATGGATCCTGGCACCTGACAGGCAGCTGACTGTGACCTTCTCCTTGATCAGCTTGGTGAGGGGGGCATCTGTGTGTCTCACTATTGAGTCGCCTATAACCAGAACAATTAGTTTTGAGGTGTTTTGTCTTAGGGGCTTAATAGTAGATAAAAGTAAATATGTACTGCACAACTCTATGGGAATCATGCTGTAAGAGCAGGATCTTCTTGTAAAATAAGTATCATACATAAAATCATCCCAGACAACTGCATCCCATAATAAGTATATATGATAGTTTGAATTAGTATAGCTCAAAAGCCAACTAGTCTGCATGAAAGGGATGATCATGGGGCATCTGATAGAAGGTCCATTTTGGAAATGGTATGCTGTCTGGTCACAGTGAGATTTTGTTTTGATGAGAATGTACACATTGACATGACATGGAAAGGATGTCACCTAGGCTGACATAAAATTACATAAAACTATAGTTTTATACACAAATATGTTATGAATGATTCAAGTATATCATGAATAGTTACTTTCTTAATCAAAACAAGTAGAAGGTTACATAGAAAACCCATATAGGCAAAAATATCAAAAACAGCCTGACAAGCCAGAGTCTTTGCTGTATAATGACTTATTTCTGCTTTGATGGAGGCCCAAAGGGAATTTGTGAGTAAAACCTTAAGGGCATACAATTGTTCGAATGGAATTGGTTCTGAATGCCCATTAAGATTTTACTTTTTATTTAAAATCTTTATTGAAGCTTTCAGGCCAATAAAGCCAAACTTCACTTGCTGTAGCCATAATATATTTTGCCTTTTTTATGGGCTCAACATGATATAATGAGTAAACAGTATGGCCATTTTCTGAAAACTCGGCTTTGGAAAATGTGTGGTGTTCATAACACTGTAGTAACTGTTTAATTTCCCAAATAAGGAAAAACAGTAAAAAGGTCACAAACAAAAAAAAAAAAAAAATAACAAAAAAACATGTAGGGAAAAATATAAAAAGGTCCTGGAAAGCTAGTCTTTGATTTGTGATATCTTGAATCTTCTTTGAAGGAGGTCAATAGGAAATAAACATAAGGGTTTGCAATATTTCAGTTACATGGCTTCTGAATGCCCAGTGAATTTCTAGATATTTTAAGTCTTGATTGTTGCATTTAAGCCAATACTGCCAAAACCCACCAGCTGTAAACATTGTATGAGATGTTTCACCATTTTTATGGAATCATCAGTATAGCATAAGTGGATATTTTAGCCATTTATTGAAAATACCCAGCTTTAAAACATGTCTGTAGTCTATAACTTTAGGATGACTGCAAAATTATTTAGTAGAAATAGGAGATGATGATTAAGAGTTGCTATTATGTATAGAAGGAGGAATAAGTACAAGATGAAAATATTTGGATGTTAATTTTAAGTCTAAAAGTGAAATGAATTTCTTTTAATGTTCACCTTTCTGTAAGGATAGTTCAATTAATCATGTCTTTTCAGTCAGCACTGTGAAAAATTTAATCTTACAAGAATCTTACAGCGTAAAGTAACTGTTCAATATCTAATCACTGTCAAACTACTCTCAGAGGAGTACTGAATAAAATAATGCAGAAAAAATACAAAGTATAGGAATATGGATTTTGTATATTTTATATTCTACAGTGGAAAAATCCATGCACATTCAATGAGGCTGTGTTTTATACCAGAAAACAATGACCAAAGACCAATGCTCTTGGTCTTAACATCATAGGAATTACCATGTTTATTTGTAGACAGATATCATTCAAACTCTCTGAAACTACAGGGCAGAAAGATATTTTACTGACTGGCTGAATACTTTCTCTTTCTAGAATGGTTGTCAGTTTAGTGATGGGTACCACCAATGCGATGACATCTTTTCACTAATCATCTTTGTTCATTTTGTTTCATATACTTTTTAGAACAATGCAGCACTTTCTAACATGCTGGTGACCACAAGTGATTTTCAGTCAGATATCTCTTTTTCTTTCTCATTGATAGAATAGTTTAATATCAGAAATAATTCTAAAATGCTAGTTTTACTAAATATGAAAAATGTGTATTTGTTTACTAGTTCTGAAGGCCAGAAAGATAATTACACCCATGAGAAACCAATATTTTTAAATAACTCTTTTTACACTTCTGAAAGGTCAGCGTTATAAAATTGGAGAGGTCAAAACACACAGCAGTAGCCCAGTGTGTGGAGATAATGATGTCTGGAAACTGAACTTTCTGTATTCTAAACTGCAACCAAATGCTTTCTTACAAAGAGTTCAGAACACAAACTGTTTTGTTCAAATTCCCAATTACACATTAATGCATTCCTAGAAAACATATTTTAAATACATAATTATTAAAAAAATGTATCCAATGCAAAATGGCAGTCTTGCAGAGTACCAAGTTTGTTACTTCTGCATTATTTAAATATTTTATTGTTTAAGTGGCACTAACAATTCATCATGAAATATTCATATTACTAAATAAGCACAGTAGCTTTTAAAAGTTAGTAATTGCACCAATTAGTTTTATTTTTTATTATGGCTGACAATGTGACTTATCTAACAAGTGTTTGACAGCTTGATGTTTTATTGAAGGTAAAGATTCACTAGTAAGAAACAAATAAAAATCCTCATGGTCTGGGTTAAGGCTCCAAGATGGCAAGACATTTCCTTGTGGCACACCTTTCAACCTCTTAGAGCAAGAAATCTAGAAAAAGCCATATATAAAGCATTTGTATCACGCTATTGAAAGATGAAAATAGCGAATGCTATTTCATTGAACCTAAAATATCTAAAGCACATAATATCGAACATTCAGAACATTTCCTTGGGAAAAAATGTGCTATTCCGAAACACATACACACAACACAAGCACACCTAAAAAACATCAATCCACACATATACACTTATAATCCTACAACTAACCCTACACTAAACTGTACATACACTACTATCTATCCACTTACCTTAACCCAAACTCTAACCCTAAGGTCTGGCATTATCGCACACTCACCTAACCCTCACCCT
Source organism: Protopterus annectens (assembly GCF_019279795.1). Lineage (NCBI taxonomy): Eukaryota > Metazoa > Chordata > Ceratodontiformes > Protopteridae > Protopterus > Protopterus annectens. Next base: position 486,886,877 of record NC_056747.1, read on the forward strand.
AACCCTAACTCACTAAACCTGCCCCTAACCCTAATTCACCTAACCCGCGCCCTAACCTTAACTCACCTAACCTGCGCCCTAACCCTAACTCACCTAACCCATACCCTAACCCTAACGACCACACAATTGCACACTTACCTGAACCCGACCCATAACTTTCCACCACAGCGCTGAAAATAGCAAAGCCACAGAACCAGCCAACCAAATTCTTTCCCTAGGAAAGAATTTGGTGTTCTGCAGCTTCGCTATTTTTAACATTTGCTCAAAATGGGTCGATATTAGAACATTCGAAGTTTTAAAACTTCGATGTTCTGATATAGACCCTAAATAACGGGGGACTGATATTGCCAACATCCTGGCAGATAGATTCAGTGCTAACTTTACCCCCCTCTCACTACCTAAAAGGCCCATATCTATACAGGAAGAATGCGGAGTCCTTGTAATCACAACTACGCAGGTAAAAGCTGCACTCTGTAAAGCCAAAAACACAGCATCCATGGGAGCGGACAACATCCCAGGCTGCATTTTACACGAATTTCAGAATGAACTGGCTCCCAAAGCACTATGTTCAGTCATAGCCTTGCGTCAGACTTTGTGCCCACTGAATGGTGCACAGCAACAGTTACCCCACTCGACACTGATCCCAGGAACTATCACCTTATTAGCCTGATGAGCCTGGTCTGTAAGGCCATGGAATGTATCATCATGGAACTCATAAACAAAGATTGGTAACCTCCAAATTCTGGACCCCACCCAGTTCAGGTTTGTGAAAGGCAGATCATGCCTCCTGAACCTGATCAACTTCTTTGAGGCAGTCACCAAAGCTGTAGACAAGGGTAAGGTGGTTCATACAGTCTATCTTGACCTCGCCAAGGCTTTCAACAGCATCCCCCATTCTGGAATTATAGCTAAACTCACTAAACTAGGCATAAATCCCTATGTCACAAGATGGGTTTCCAGCTGGCTCACTGACAGAACCCACACTGTAAAAGTTGCAGGCTCCAAATCTGACTTCAAACCAGTGACAAGTGGAGTACCATAGGGATCAGTCCTGGGACCTTTCCTGTTTGGTATCTACTTCTCTGAAGTACAAGCTAACACAGAAGGACTTTGACTAATGAAGTTTGCAGATGACTGCAAACTAGGAGCCATAATAGAGTCCCCAAATGATATGGGCATTCTACAGAATGGCCTCACTGAGACAGATGCCTGGTGTTAGAGCCATGGCCTCAAGCTCAATGCCAAAAAGTGCATTGTCATTCCCTTTGGTAAAAACTCTGTACCCATGAACTACCACATAGGCGGCAGTCTACTTAACTCCGAATGTGTGATAAGAGACCTTGGGACCCAGGTGGAAAGTAGTACTCCTTTGATAATCACATCACCACAGTGGTCAGGAAATCCTTCTACATGCACACCCCATCACAAAAGGGTTATCATCCATGAAAAAAGAGGTCATTGTTCCCCTCTACTCGACACTAATTAAACCCATTATAGAGTACAACACCCCTTTTGGAATGTACCTCACAAGACATCTGCAGCAGCTGGAAAGGCCACAGAAGTACCTCACAAAAAGGAGTATGGGCCTCAAACAGATGCCCTACACTGACCATCTCAAAAAACTCCAGCTTTATTCCGTAGCATATCACCTACTCCGAGGTGATCTCTGCATAACATATAAAGCTATGTCAAACCCAGAGCTGTTGGACATGCTACACATAAAGAAATCCCAGTCCCTCCGAACTACATGCTCTAGGGACCTAAACCTTGTCACCACAATAAACAGGACATGCTGGAGGGATAGATTCCTGTCCCGGAAACTTCCCATACTCTGAAACAAGCTACCCATCTATGTTGAGCAAAGTTCCTCATTAGCACTCTTCAAGAAAAATCTTGATGAGTGGATGGGAAATAGGAAATACACCCCTGGGATCACTTCTGTGGCTCTGCTCAACAGGGGCACAGGAAAATAACTTTCTTGGGTGGCGTAAGCCAGAGAACCTTGTTGGCTAGCCTTACTTAGGCCCTTGGGCCAATAGCCTAGTACCTACCTATGAACCTATCAACAAATCTTTTCCTAAATATTGATCTCACAAACTTAGAAAATTGATAGAGTAACAGGTTTTACATCAGTATGAATATTTTTAAAGGGTATGACATTTGAAATTTAAATGACTGTCATTATTTTATGACTTCGATCCTTAATGACTTGCCAATGATTTGCCAGAAAACTACAATTTTATGAGAAATGAACCAAAAATATGTTGCAAAATTCTAGGTATTCTGTGAAAATCTGGACAGGTGAGAGATATGTCTTGCAATATATTTTGCTAGGGATACATGACTGAAGTGACATTCACCTGCAGAAACATATGGCTGTTGTAAACTCACTGTCGGTACACCTCCTCAGGTAATAGTGGGTAGACCTTTTCCTGATCAAAAAATTTGAAATTTTAATACAATCTTAAATACTATAGATTGGGTACCATTATGCAATCTTGATGATCCTACCAAAGCACTCGACTTCTTTATCTCTACCTTATTCTCTATTCAAGATGTATCCTTAGGGCTCAGAAGCCAGCTATGTCCCTGGCTTAACAACAATTGCAGAAATGTGATGAAAATTAGATTAAAGTTGGGATGGCTGAAAACAAAATCCATCAAATGACACTTTTCATCAGATCAACCTTAATTATTGAAAATAAACTAGAATAGCTAACAATTCTGCAATAGCTCAGCCTTTAAGAGATAAACAACTTGATAGCAAACACAAACTCTTCTAGAAATAATTAAAATATCGAACAAGAAACATAACTGATGACTCACCTATTACAATCTCTACTTCAAACATTAGAATTAATGCAAGACATGTCTAACTTCATCAGTTCAATGCATATCTGACAAATTCTCTACTGGCAGAATGATGCAACTTTCTATTTCAAAATATTTCCACCAATGAAACTAAACAGCTATTAGACAACTTAAAACTCTTCATTTGCTAAATTCAGTACATTGCACCCAACCTTCCTACATAGATCAGCTGATAAAATTGCCAATCCACACATACATATTTAATCTGTCCCATACAGTGGGTATAATACATCCATCCTTTAACATGGCATCAGTATTCTACTCCCAATGGTACCCTCACCAATTTAAAATACTATAGACCAATGTACAGTCTCGGTCCAGTGTCAAAAATATATGACATGCTTTTGTTAAAAAAAAATGTTCAAACATATTAACAACAATGGCTTACTCTCTGACCACTAGCATGGCTTCTGCAATGCCTTCAGTACAACAACAGCTTTAATTATAGCCACTGACACCATCTACTGTAATATGAGTATAGGACTTATTATAGGGTGGGCATATATATAACTCTTGCTTTTGAAACTGTAAACCATAATCTTTTGCTAAATAACATTAAGAAGGCCTCTCTGCACCCTTGTGGCAGAAGTGCGTAGCGCAAGTTTCACCTGAGTTGGGGACTGCTGGAGAAAGGCTCAGTTTGGGATTTTCCCATTGGTAGTTTGTCTTAAAACTGTTGAATTTCACTTGTATTTAAGCCTCATGTTTGCAAGAGTTTGATCTCAGTTAATTGGAGCTGCTCAGAGTTTGGTGACATTAGCCAGAAATCTGGAGTGCATCTGAACTGAAATCCAAGGCATCCACTGCAAACAACTGAAAAATAGGATCATAGGATCATAGATTACTAGGCTATCAACCTGGAGATCATTTAAGCCTATCTGTTTCATCTCAGTGTAGTACCATAGAGATGTTAGTTAATACTAAATATTGCATTTAGTAGTGGCTGCCCATTTCCAGGTGGGTTGTGGGTGCTATTCCCGGTAAGAATTTATGGTCAAGGTTCCTTTTAAACAGTGTCATAGAGGTGCTCTGTCTCACATGAATAGATAGTCTATTCCAAAGACACAGCAGTCACTGGGAGATAAATATGTCCTTTAGCATGTCTTATTTATGTCAAAGGCCATATTTAGTCCCTGGAACGGGTATCCCTAGTCCTGTTTGATTTATGGATATGCAGCAAGTTCATTAGGTTTGGGTCTGAGATTGCTTTGTAAACCAGGCATAAGTTTCCCGTAAGAAGTCTATATGATGCAGATTATAGTGAACAGGACATTAGTTGATCTGTGTACGGCATGTGCTGGAGTCCCTTGAACTGATTAGTTAGAAACCTCTGAGGTTTCTCCAATTGCTGCAGGTGCTTTGTACGGCACTTGCCAAATGGGGCGTTATATTCAATTATGGGCCAGATTAGTGCCGCATGTAGAGGGGTTATAACCTCTTTTGACCTCAAGGTGATGCCTTTACTAATCACGTGTGCAACATAGAAAGCCTTCCTTATTACAGTAGACACATGGTGGTCAAAGTTAAGGTGCAGTCAGCTTGTGATCCCAGGTCCCTTACCACTTCACTGATACTTAGGGTATTGTTGTTGATTTGATAATGTGAAGGGACATTGTTTGTTCCAAAGGGAATGATGATGCATTTCTTTGCATTCAGGTTTGAGACCTTGACTAAGACACCAGTTGTTGGTTTGCATAAGACCTTCCTGCTTCTTAACCAGAAGTATACTGACATCATATGGGGGTTCAATAATTGCACCCAGTTTGCAGTCATCTGCAAAGTTGGTCAGCACAATCCTTCAGTTTTGACTTGAACATCTGAGAAATATATACCAAACAGTAGGGGCCCTGCACTGACCCCTGTGGCACCCTGCTGGTAACAGGTTTGCTGGTTGATGTGGAATTGCCCACTTTGATACTGTGTGTCTGGTCTGTGAGCCAGTTGGCAAGCCATCTTACAAGGAAGGGGTTTACATTCAGTTTGCTAAGTTTATCGGTAATACCCGAGTATGGGATTGTGTCAAATGCCTTTGCCAAGCTGAGGTATGCTGTGTTCACAGATTTGCCCTTGTCAATGGCCCTAGTCACATTTTTGAAAAAATCCACCAGATTTAACAGGCAGGATGAAGCCAAATTGGTTAGAATCCAGGGTTTGAAGGTCACCTACATCTTTATTTATGAGGTCCATAATGATACGCTCCATGGCCTTACACATGAGGTTGCTCAGGCTTATGGGTCTGTAATTCCCCTGGTCTGTTGCTAGGTCACCTTTGTGGAGGGGAACTGTTGCTGTTCTCCATTTTGCAGGAACAAAGTCTGTGGTTAGATTATGATTGAAAAGGTTACTTAATAGTGATACTAGTTCATGTTTTAGCCTGTTGAGAAGGTGGCCTGGGATGCTGTCTGGTCCCATAGAGGCTTTTTTTGCCTTGAACAAGGCTTTGATTACCTGTTCTTCAGATATGTGGGATGGAGGGGTAATTTGGGGGAAGATTTGTGCTAGTTTGGAGGGGATAAGAGAGTAAAATTTTCACCAAACCTATCTGCTAGAAGGTTTCCTATCTCTGTGGGGTCAGATACCATTGGTCACTAATTCTGCACATCTTGATCCATACCTTTTAGGCTACATATGTAGCTGTAAAAGGCCTTATAGTTATCCTTGGCTGTGCTTGCTATGTTTTTTTCTCAAAGAAGCCCTTAGAGGATTTGACAAGTTTCTTATTTGCCTGTTGAGACTGAGGAAGGTGCTTTTCCATTGTTGGGGGCTCACCTTTGTTTTCTTGGACAGCAATTTTTTTTTGTATTTATTATAAAGTTTGTTGATGCTGGATGTGCACCATAGAAGCTTGTTTTTATTTGGGGCTCTGGCTTTGATTCTTTCTGGTACAGCCCAGTCTATACACTTATGCAAGTTATTGGACAGGGCTGTAGTGTAAGCTTCAGTATACTTACCACTTCTAGCTGGGGATGGGGCTTGGAATGTATTTATCCCTTCACCTAGAAAGGTATAGTTTGCCTTGGTGAAGTTTTTTAGTCTGATTTCACCCATTGTGAGTTCTGGTGTTAATGTCAGCTCAAAGATGACTGATTTGTGGTCACATTTAACTGAGGTTCTGACAGTTGCGGTAGTGCATCTGTTTGACATATTAGTGAGGACCAGATCTAGTATGTTTGTTCTTGTCATGCTATGAAGAAATTGTTCCAGGGCATTTGAGTTAACAAAGTCAAGGAACTTTTGCACTAGTGAGTTAGGGCTAGTGTAGGTTTCCAAGTTGATGGTGGGATAATTGAAATCCCCTCATAACCAGAGTGTTTGGTAATACTTGGATTGTCTCCAGTTTGGTCAAGTAGGCTTTGTGCATGTCATGACCCATGCAGGGGGATCTATGAATGGCTATGACTTGAATGGAGGTCTTACCCACTGTAACCTGAACTTGGAGTAACTCCATGGAGTGGTTCAGTTTAACAAGACAGGAGGTGACTTTATCTTTAATATAGAGAGAAGCACCATCACCTTTGATTCTCACACATTCATTTTGCGGTCTGAAAGTGTGAAAGGCATGTAGCCTTGTAAGGCTGGGGTACTCTCTGAGGCCTTGAACCAGGTTTCTGTGACTGAACAGACATCTATATCTTCCAGTGACAGAAGTGCTTCCTGGGTGTGCAGTATTTGGTTTAAGCTCCTAGTGTTTAGCAGCATGACCCTTATTGTGTTATGATTGGAAAATTTCACATCAGTAAGTTTGTTTTCAAGACCTTGCCTAAAAAGGCACTATGTGGAGGCAAGAACCTTTGCCAGCAGCTAAAAGCCTAGAGGTGCCAGGTGCAAACCATCTCTGGCAAAGCAGCATGGTTTGCTTGACCATGGCTTTCCAGGCTGACAGGAACTGGTTCCTTTTTGTATGACATCAAAAACTAAGTCAGTTATTGAACTCAATCATTTTTTTTGTTTATACTGCAGCATCATTCTTGTTGAGGGTAGTATGCATCTCAAGGCTAGGTTCATACCTGCTTGGGACATATACTCAGAGAGCTCAGTCATGTCTCTCTTCATACAGTCCAGTGAGCTACATAGGTTCATAGCTTCATAGGTGGGTACTAGGCTATTAGCCCTAGGGCCTATATAAGCCTAGCCAAAGGTACCCTGGCTTTCGCCACCCAAGAAAATTATTTTCCTGTGCCACTGTAGAACAGAGACACAGAAGTGATCCCTGTGGTGAATTTCCTATCTCCCATCCAATCATCAAGATTTTTCTTGAACAGTGCTAATGAGGAGCTTTGTTTGATATAGATAGGTAGTTTGTTCCAGAGTATGGGAAGTCTCTGGGACAGGAATCTATCCCTCCAGCATGTTTTGTTTATTGTGGTGACGAGGTTTAGGTCCCTAGAGCGTGTAGCTCGTAGGGATTGGGATTTCTTTAAGTGGAGCATGTCTAAAAGCTCTGGGTTTGACATAGCTTTGTGTGTTAGGCAGAGATTGCCTCTGAGTAGGCGATATGCAACTGAGTAAAGCTACAGTTTTTTGAGACGGTCTGCATAGGGCATCTCTTTGAAGCCGGTAATCCTCTTTGTGAGGTATTTCTGTGGCCTTTCCAGTTGTTGTAGATGTCTTGTGAGGTACATACCAAAAGGGGCATTGTACTCTATAATGGGTCTAATGAGTGATGAGTAGAGGGGAACAATGACCTCTTTTTTCCTGGATGAGAAACCTTTTGTGATGAGGTGTGCCACATAGAAGGATTTCCTGACTACTGTGGTGATGTGATTATCAAAGGAGAGACTACTGTCCACCTGTGTCCCACGGTTTCTTATCACACTTTTGGTGTTAAGTAGACTACCACCTATGTGGTAGTTCATGGGTACTGAGTTTTTACCAAAAGGAATGACAATGCACTTTTTGGCATTGAGCTTGAGGCCATGGCTTTGACACCAGGCATCTGTCTCAGCAAGGCCCTTTTGTAGGATGTCCACATCTTTTGGAGTTTTGATTATGGCTCCTAGTTTGCAGTCATTTGTGAACTTCATTAGCCAAAGACCTTCTGTGTTGGCCTGTACTTCAGAGAAGTAGATACCAAACAGGAGAGGACCCCGGACTGAATCCTGTGGTACTCCACTTGTCACTGGTCTGAAGCTGGATTTGGAGTCTTCTACTTTCACAGTGTGAGTTCTGTCAGTGAGCCAGTTGGCAATCCATCTTGTGACATAAGGATTTATACCTAGTTTAGTGAGTTTATCTATAATTCCAGAGTGGGAGATGGTGTCAAAAGCCTTGGCGAGATCTAGATAGGCTGTGTGAACCACCTTACCCTCATCTACAGCTTTGGTGACTGCTTCAAATAAGTCTATCAGGTTTAGGAGACATGATCTGCCTTTTACAAACCCGAACTGGGTGGGGTCCTGAGTTTGCAGATTACCAATGTCATTATTTATAAGTTCCATGATGATACGCTCCATAGCCTTGCAGACCAGGCTCATTAGGCTAATGAGGCGGTAGTTTCTGGGGTCTGTGTTGGCTTCCCCTTTGTGGAGTGGGATAACTGTCACTGTGCGCCATTCAGTGGGCACATAGCCTGAGGTGAGGCTATGATTGAACATGGTACTTAGGTGGGGCTGCCAGTTCGTTCTGTAGTTCTTGTAGAACACAGCCTGGGATGTCGTCAGGTCCCATGGATGCTGTGTTCTTGGCTTTGGATAGTGTGTTTTTTACCTGTGCAGCCATGATTACAGGAACTTTGCATTCTTCTGGTATAGAGATGGGCCCTTTAGGGGATGACAGAGGAGTAAAGTTAGCACTGAACCTATCTGCCAGGATGTTGGCAATATCCGTTGGTTCTGTATATTTAGTGCCATTGTGCTGTAACTCAGAGCAGATCTGAGTGTTGCCATTGAGATTCTTGACATAGCTATAGAATGCTTTGTGGTTGTCTTTAGAGTCAGTGGTGATTTTGTTTTCATAACTAGCTTTGGACGACTTTATGAGGGATATCAGCTTCTTACTGAAGCTGACCAGGGAGTTTTTCCAATCATGGGATTTTACTCTTTTTTGCAACAGTTTCTTTCTTCTATTGTAGAGTTTGTTTATGGCAGGGGACCACCAGATTGGCTTCCTTTTTTTGGAGGATAGCATCTTGGTTCTGTTAGGGATTGCACAATCCATGCACTCATGTAAGTGCTTATAAAGTGCATTTGTGTAGGATTCTGCAGTCATACCTCTATTGTCCGTCAGCATGGGTGTCGTGAAGTTTGCCACTTCTGTCTTAAGAAGCGTGAAGTTGGCTTTGGAGAAATTTTTTACTGTGGTTTCCCTAATGGGGGTGGTGGAGGGATGTGGATGTCTAGGGTGATTAGCTTATGGTCGGATCTGACCAATGAGGAATTGACCTCTGGTGTGGAGCACCGGTTGCCCATGGTGGTAATAACCAGGTCTAGGATATTGCTGCCCCTGATGGGGGTGTGGATAAGTTGATCCATGGCATTGGAATTTATGAATTCCAGAAAACGTTGAGCACAAGAGTTGGTACATGAGTAGTTTTCCCAATTAATGGTAGGGTAGTTGAAATCGCCCATTATTAGGGTGTTAGGTTGTACCCTAATATTTTCCAGTGTATTAAGAAATGAGGAGTGGGAATCCTGGGGCATGGTGGGGGATCTATAGCAAGCTACAATTTGGATTGCGGTCTTGCCCAGAGTTAGTTGCACTTGGATAATCTCGGATGCATTATGCTGAGCAACTAGCCTGGAGGTATGGATATCCTTAATGAATATGGACACACCTCCACCTTTAGTGTTTCGGTCCAGGTTAGGTGCCGAAAGGTGTGGTATGAATTATAGCCTGGTAATGCAGGGGTACACTCTGGAGCCTTGAACCAGGTCTCTGTCACTGCACAGATGTTGATGTTCTCCATTTTAAGGAGTGCCTCGAGAGAGTGCATTTTGAGGTTTAGACTTCTAGCATTGAGTAGCAATACCCTCAGATTCTTCTTGCCTGTACCTGTTAGTGTGGTGAATTTGTCTTTTGAACCTTGCCTAAAAAAGGCACTATAGGGGTGGCTAGAGCCTTAGCCAGTATCCGGAATCCCAGGGGCGACAGGTGCAGGCCGTCTCTGGCAAAGCATCATGGCTTGTCAATCATGTCATCCCAGGCAGACAGATACTGGATCCCCTTAGAATGACACCAGAAGCTTAGCCAATTGTTGAAGTCAATCATTTTGTCCTTGTACTGTGGTATCATTCTGGGTGATGGCAGGATGCTACTCAGGGCTAGGGTCATACCTGCCTGGGCTACAAGATCGGACAGCTCCTCCATGTCCCTTTTCATGTAGTCCAAGGAGGTACGTCTCAGGTCATTCACACCAACATGGACAATGACAGAGTCATATTTGTACTTGTTGTGGAGTGACCTGAGTGCATGCGTTATGTGGCGGATCCTGGCACCTGACAGGCAGCTGACAGTAACTTTCTCCTTGTTTAGCCTGGTGAGTGGAACATCAGTGTGCCTGACTATAGAGTCACCTATGACTAGAGTGTTGGGTACATTGTTATGCCTTATGGGCTGTGGTTGAGTGGCACACTGAGTTTGTGGGCTATGTGTCATTTGGGTTGTGTGGTGGGTGGAGGTTGCTTGTGTTTCTGCTTTGGAGGTCCCTGTTGCTTGGGCAGGTTTTTACTGAGAGCCTCTGCGAATGTAGGTGTGTGTTTTGTATTTCTATGTGTGTGTTTTGGTGGTGTAGGTTTTGAGGGACTATGTGATGAGTGTGGTGTGGTGCAAGTGTTTACCTTCTCCTCTTGACTGTCTAGTCCAGTCTTGGGTGAAGAGAGCTTTGCTTCCAGTTTGGCTATATAAGTGCATCTCTCACAGGTTGTAGTGTTGGGTGGTAGGAGGAGAGGGTTGTCTGTGTACATGAGGCAATTACTGCATTGCCCCAAGATGCCCAGATTCATCTGGTAGACAGGAGAAAACACCGGGGGCTGACCCTTAGACATGCCTGAATAGGTGCTTATTTGTTAAGTACTAGAAACTGTTTTCCTCTAGACAGTGAGGAAAGTTGAGTGCTGTAGTAATTTGTAGCTTATTTAGTGCTTACAATAAGTTCTGAACAAGTGCTGAAACAAAAAACTGGCTAGTTCTAAGAAACAAAATTAAGCTAGAAGGCTTCCCTCCATCACAGAAAGGCTTGGGCCCTAGAAGCCTACAAATAGTCCTGGTTGTTCAAGCCAACATGAACTGTGACAAAGTCATAATGGTACTTGTTGCTGAGAGACCTGAGTGCATGTGTGATCTGATGAATCCTGGCACCGGACAGGCAGCTGACTATGACTTTCTCCTTGTCCAACCTGGTGAGTGTGTCTCACTATTGAGTCTCCAGTGACTAGAAAATGTGTTTTTTGAGTGTTACGCCTTACGGATTTGGTTGATGAGACACTGGTGTTGCCACGTATTATGGGTGCTGCGGGAACTGTGTTTGTTGTAACAGTCTTGTGTTTTAGAGGTCTCTGGTATCTCAGTAGATTTTTTCAGGAAACCTGTGTGTATGTTGATTTTTGTGTTAGATGTGTAGTATGTATATGAGTAGTGGTACTATGTGCCTGTGTAGTGGTGCGTGGGTTGACAACCTCTTCCGTGTTACTGTTTTGAATGTTAGAGAGCATGGATTCATGATTCTTGGTGTAGATACATCTCTCACACTCTGTACTAGAGTGAGTTATTTGTAGAGGGCTGTTGGTGTACATGAGGCAATTTCTATACTGCGCCAAGAGACCCAAGTCAACAAGGTTGCCAGGAGAGACAAGGGTGGTCCAAGTGTCCATAATGCTAGGTTGAAGACTGTTATCACTAAGGGGGGGGTTCAGGATGGATCAAGGAGGAGCTCAGTGGATGGATATTTCTGCCTGGGTTTTTTTGTTGGTAGTATAATAGGTTTCAACTCACTAGCCGTATTTCTTTGACCAGGAAAGTATTTAGGATGAGGGCTGCACTAATGTGCTACACTTTATCTAAGGGAAAAACTGTTGAATTAATCCATCTGGCTATGGCACACAACTGAGTGGCAGGACACATCATGCAAACAAGTAGAAACCTGCTCAAATGCAGGGCTTAAATACCAGAAGCTAAAAACATGAAACAGGTTCAAAAGGACCAATGAATATGCTTACTCCAAGCCCTAGACCAATCACCCTTCACCAGACAGGTTCAAATCAGCACAATCCTCTAACTAGAGTGCTGAAAGGTCACTTCTAGTCCAAGATGGTCTAGAAAACGTGCTCCAAACAGCCACTACAAAAAAGACACAGGTGTGGCAAACCTTTATTTTGACTATGCTACAGCTGCTAGCTATTATCATAGTTTCAGCAGGAAGCACTAAATAATGTTTAACACAGCAGAAAAATAGCAGTGAGACATTAAACATGTTTAAAACAGCAGAAAATCAACTAGGAGACTCTAATGAATGTTTTAAACTGCTAACAAGTCAGTTATTTTAACACTGCTTGGTGGGAAAACAAGAACAAGCAGAACAGATTGCTTTGCAACAGCAAAAAATACCCTCAAATACTTAACAAACAGTGAAAATAGCAAACAGAGCTTTGTAAACAATGAAAACAACAATAAAATTGCATTAAACAGGCACAATAAAGCAGACAATTGTGGTACAACAGTGTAGTTTAGTACACAGTACATAAATATGATATACAAGTAGGTGGTAGGCAATAAAAATGTGCAGTAAATAGTTTAAATAAGCAAAAAAAAGGCACTTATAGTTTCTGGGAAGCTCAGGAGCCTCTAGTCAACTGGTATCTCAGTGGCTGGCAGCCCACCTCAGTTCAGCTTTGTACAAATAAGTAGAAACCTGTTCAAATGCAGGGCTTAAATACTAGGAGCTAAAAACTTGAAAAAAAAACTTTAAAAACATTCAAAAGGGTTAATGAGTATACCTACTCCAAGCCCTAGACCAATCACCCTTCACCACACAGGTTTCAATCAGCACAATCCTCTCACTAGAGTGCAAGAAGGCCCCTTCCAGTTCAAGATACCCTGGAAAATGTGCTTCAAACAGCCACTACAAAAACACCTGGGTGCAGCAAACCTATATCTGGACTACGCTACAGCTACTAGCTATCCTAATTTCGACAGGAAGCACTAGAGAATGTTTAGCACAGCAGAAAAATAGCAGTGAGACATTAAAAAATGTTTAAAGCAGCAGAAAATCAACAATGAAACTCTAAGGAATGTTTTAAACAGCTAACAAGTCAGTTATTTTCACACTACTTGGCAGAAAAACTACAGCAAGCAGAACAGATTAGTTTGCAACAGCAAAAAATACCAACAAATGCTTAGCAAACAGTGAAAATAGAAAAAGAGCTTTGTAAACAGAGACAACAGCAATAAAATTCAATTTAACAGGCATAGTAAGGTAGACAGTTACAATACATCAGTGGTTTAGTACACAGTATATAAATACAGAATAAAAGTAGATGGAGAGCAATAAAAAAGAATATTTAAAGCCTATATTGCATTTTAACTGTATTTGAATTGCTGCTTCATTTTTGCTGATTGTGTCTTAAGTTTTTACACACTTTGAAATTCTGTACTACTGCCTATTATTGCATAGACTACACTCAGACTTGCTGAATGTAGACTGTTTGGTATCACTGTGCTCTAAACCAGCCATCAGTAAGATGGCCTCCCTGCAACCTTGTGGCAGAAGTGTGTAGCTCAGGTTCCATCTGAGTTGGGAATTGTTGGAGAAAGTATCCAGTTCGATCCTCGGCTGGGGTGCCTTCTGTGTGGAGTCAGCATGTCCTCCCTGTGGTCATGTGGGTTTCATCTGGGTGCTCCGGTTTCCTTCCACAACCCAAAGGCATGCTGTAGGTGGATTGGATATTCTAAATTGGTCCTAGGTGTAAGAGTGTGCGGGTGCCTTCCGTGGAAGATTGGCAACTTGACACCATAAAACTCCACTGCCAATCATGAGTGGACAGGAGATCTGCTGTGGTGACCCCTAACCAGGAAAAGCCAAAAGAAGAAGAAGATTTAAGCCTCGCTTTTCCACATAGCTGCGCATTGCACAACAGGAGTTTCAACTGCCCTGTACAGACACAAGCACCTGGAAACTTAAGTTTCCCTAGGCATCTGTTAGTAGAAACCTCCGAAGTCCCCTGTTGCCCTGCAGCAACTCAACTGCATACTGAGCAGCATCGCCACAGCTCATCGCCCTAAAATGTCAACAGAATAAGCTCCTCTGTTATTCCTACATCATAAACTGATCTACTTTACCCACTCCCAACAGTACTATGATATAAACCTGCCTTTATGGATGGTCACTTTCCCACCATTTCCCCAGCCAGCTTGATTTACTTAGGCATCCTGAAGCAATGTGGTAATTGCCTCATGTATACTGACAACTACTTAGTCTAGAAACAAACAAATATCATACATGAGAGATGTAATTATCAATTTGGAAATAATCCTCTCACATACCAAAAAACAAGACAACAAACAGGTTTTCAGCTCATGCACTTCACCTCCACACAAGTTCAGGACAGAACACATAAACCCACATAGACAGAGGTACTCACTAGAAGCCTAAAAAAAGATCAGAGACCTCCCAAGTGCAAATTATCTGCACACACCTCAACACGTCTAGAAACTACCACACATAACAACACACATATCATTGTCTCACCAAATAATCCCCTAAGGCAAAACACCTCAAAACCTAATGTTTTGATCATAGGAGACTCCATAGTGAGACACACAGATGTCTCCCTCACAAGGTTGGACAAGGAGAAGGTCACAATCAGCTGCCTGTCGGGTGCCAGGATCCATCAGATCACCCATGCACTCAGGTCACTCAACAACAAGTACCGCTTATGACTCTGTCATAGTCCCTGTTGGGGTGAATGACGTGAGACATACCTCCCTGGACTATATGAAGAAAGACGTGACTGAATTCTTAGATTATGTGTCCGAGGCAGATCCTAGATCTATGCAGCACTCCACCTTCACCCAGGATGATGCCACAATATAAACAAAAAATGATTGACTTCAGCAATTGGCTTAGCTTCTGATCTCATTCCCAGGGGGAACCCGTATCTGTCAGCCTGGAAAGACATGGTCGAAGAGCCATGCTGCTTTGCCAGAGATGGTCTGCACCTGTCTCCCCTAGACTTTCATATACTGGCTAAGGTGCTTTCCTCCTCCATAGTGCCTTTTTTAGGCAATGTCAAAATAACAATATTTTGGACATAGCAAAATCCACTTGAGACAAACTCAAGGTTCTGCTGCTTAATGCTAGGAGTCAAAACATGAAATTGCACCCGCTGGAAGCATTCCTTACCTTGAAAGATGCTGATGTCTGTGCAGTCACTGAAACATGGTTTAAGGCCACAGAGAGAACCCCAGTTGTGCAAGGCAATAATGCTTTCTACATGCTCAGACCTCAGAATGAGCTTGAAAGAACCAAACGTGGAGGTGTCTCCATCTTCAGTAAAGCTAAGTACACCTCAAGATTGGTTAAACAGTACTACTCTCTCAAACTACTCCATGCCCAATTAACTATAGGCAAAACACCATACTACATCATTGCTAGCTATAGGTTCCCCTTGGTGAACCAAGAAAAGCACAATGCCTACCTGGACTTTCTGGAATCACTCGCCATATGGCCCAACATCATAGTCATGGGAGATTTCAATTATCTCTCCATCAATTGGGTAACATACATGAGCTCAAACATGTTCACCCAGAATAAACTTTGTCAGTGTAAGTGTTCTGGAACACATAGTCTGCACCCCCACAAGGGGCTCTAATATCCTTGACATAGTACTCACCAACATGGGTTGTCACTGCACTATCCGCTATGTGGTCTCCTCCCTGGTAAAGGTAAGACCATAAATCAGTCTAATTTGAAGTAACTATTGGGCCCCACACTCCCAAAGGAGGAATAAACTAAGGAACTTCTCCAAAGCAAACTGCAACCTACTAAGTGATGTTATAAACAGTTTTATACCCTCTGCAATCACAGGCAGTTATGATTACTATGCAGAGATGTACACAAACGCCCTGTATAATCATCTTAGCAACTGTATAGACTCAGTTGTACCTGAATGAATTAAAATCAGGCCCTCCCGATAAAACAAGCCACCTTGGTGGACATCCAGTATAAACAGATTGTATAAAAAAGGAAGAAACTGATGTCCAAGAAAAAGAGGCAACTGCCTCTGCAGAAAAAGAATTCCTTCCACAGATCAAACAAGCCAATCAGAAGTCTTGTGAAGTCCTCAAAAGCTAATTATGAAGCTAAATTAGCATCCCTAGCCAATGACAATCATAATGCATTCATTAACTATGTCCAATATCTAAAAGACAGTGCCCAGCTGTGTGCTGAATTGGTGTAACTGGTACCACTCACAATATACCAGAGGAAATTGCCAACCTGCTAGCTGACAGAGGTGGTGCAAACTTCACCCCCCATCCCCACCAGCCATACCCAAAAGCATACTTGACACCACTTCTCTACCTAGTATCTCTAGAGATCAAGTCATATCTGCTCTTTCCAAAGCCAAAACACAGCCTCAATGGGACCATATAACATCCCAGGTTGCTTAATAAGCAATCTAAAACAGGACATAACTGACCACTTGCTATTCCCTTTAACTATAGCCAGAGAACTGGCTTTCTACCAGAAGAATGAAGCACAGCAACAGTAATCCTCTTGCATAAAGGGGAGCCATCAACTAACCCTAGAAACTATAGACCCATAAGTCTAACCAGCCTCATCTGTTAGCCCATGGAAAGGATCATCATGGACCTTATCAAGAAGGACATAGGTGACTTTCACACTCTAGACCCAACCCAATTTGGCTTTGTTAAGGGTAGATCATGCTTACCGAACCTGGCAGACTTCTTCAAGAAAGTCACCAAGGCCCTGGATGAAGGTAAGACAGTGCATACAACCTATCTGGACCTAGCCAAAACCTTTGACACAATCCCCCACTAGAGTATCATTGAAAAACACCAGATAGATTTTAACCCTTACATTACTAGATGGGTAGCTAATTGGCTTACCAACAGAATACATACTGTCAAAATTGGTGTCTACACCTCTACCAGTAGACCCGTCACCATTTGAGTACTTCAAGGATCTGTACTGGGGCCTGTACTATTTGGAATATATTTCTCAGAAGTCCAGGGTAAAGTAGACAGCCTTTGGCTTACTAAGTAGGCTGATGATTGTAAGCTAGGTGCAATTATTGAGTCCTCCAATGATATTAACATATTAAAGGAGGGGCGAACACAAACAAATGACTGGTGGCAAAGTCACGGTCTAAAACTAAACACAAAAAAGTGCACTATTATCCCATTTTGCAAAATGAAATTCCCCACTAATTTCAATATTGACAGTAAACCTCTAAGTTCAAATTCAGTGGTGCGAGATCTGGGAAAACAGGTTGTCAGCAATCTGAACTTTGACCACCAGGTTTCTATAGTCATAAGGAAAGCCATCTACATTGCACATCTCATAGGTAAAGGCATCGCATCCAGGTCTAAGGATGTTATAACCCCACTTTACTTAACCCTAATCAGACCATTAATAGAGTACAATGTCTCTTCTAAATGTACCTCACCAGACACCTGCATCAAATGGACAGACCACAGAGGTTTCTCACTAAGAAGATACAGGGCCTCCAAACCATGACCTATGTGGACAGACTGAAATCCCTGTAGCTGTACTCTGTATCATATAAGCTACTAAGATGCAACTGGCCATGGCCTATAGGGCAGTCTCTGACCCCAAGCTGAAGGAAATGCTTCCCATCCACAAATCAAATGGCACTAGAGTCACTCGCTCTAGGGGTCTCACCCTTGCCAGTGACATTAACAGAACATGCTGGAGAGACAGGTATGTCTCCCAGAGATTGCCACTGCTCTGGAATAAACTTCCAAGTCATGTGAAGCAGAGCTCCTCAACAACTCTATTCAAGTGCAACTTGGACAAATGGGTGACCACAAATTTACCCCGTGGGGGGTGGCACCCATATCCTTCATGGAAAGGGGTAGCTGGTGCTGATCTGTAAAGTACATCCATCTAACCAAGAACAATTGTGGCAACCCAGGATTAACATGGCTAGGCTTATAAAGGCTCTAGAACTGCCAGCTTACCGACCTCCTATGAACCTATGAACAAAAAAATGAATGCTGGAAACAATACCATTAATTGGTTTCAAACAATCTTACTAACAGGACTTGTCAGGAACATTGCAGTAATCAATACTCATCAAATGGAATCCTCAAAACTGGAGTTCCCTTAGGTTCAGTACTTGGCCCGGTTCTCTTCTTAAGGAATCTCTCAAATGGCTAACCATAACTAGATGCTATTTTATAAGCAGATATCATTTTACCCCTTGAAACTAGCAAACCACAAACTATTCTGCTAACCTAACTGAAAAAAATGCTTCACTGATTTATGCCAGTGGTTAGCTACTGACAAAAAGCTTATAATCTCCAGAAAAAAAAAACTATTGCTATGCTATTCACTTCACCCCAGTAAATGTCAAATTTACCTGAACTTATTATCAAAGATTTGCAATGTACTATTATGCCAGATTTCTCAGAATACTCATTGTGTACTGAGAATTTTACTAGAACAGCAATGATTAAAATCAGCTACATTGCACTACAGTAGGGGAAAAGGGCAAATTCCCGACTATGGCCCACTCGTTACTTACCATGGGAAAACCTTTGCGGAAACGATCGTTTGGATTCGGGGTTCAGAGAGTGGGGAGGCGTTTTATGTTTTGTGCTTTCGATGCTGTAATATAGACCCCTCCTCCAAAATATTATTCTGCATGTATCGATCTCACAGTTTTCATTTTTTTCTATGCAGTTTGCTCCTACCCTTTTCTAAAGATCCTACTTCCAGTTCTTTTATCTCTGTTACGATATTCACTACCTCAAATACAGTTAGTTTAGACTAGTAATTTATTTTTTAACAGCCTCCAAAAATAAACTTAACAAGACCTTACTATGTCTAGGCAGTTCAGATCCTGTTTTCCAGCTCAAAAAATCGTTTCCTTATTTACACCTATTTGCTCATCCAATATTTCTGATAAGAGTACTCTGTAGGGAATTTTTAAAGTCTACCAAGTTTACCATTCCCAAAACATATGGAGTTATTAGTTACCTCTTTCATTCCCATCTCATTTTTAGCATGTCATCTACCTGAGGAAAAATTCTTTGGAGTTTGCTTGGGGTATAAAGATACCTATGCAAATGATTCCAAGCAAAAATTCTAAATCTTATAGTCTTTGTTGCATATTTGGAAGCCATACATCTGCCCTCCCATTGTTTCCTTGTGAATTGCTTATCAAATCTCTCTTTCAATCTTTTCTAACCTCTTCTGATTGGGACCTATAGTTATTGTGCAATATTATATATTCCCTACTAATTATCCATTTTTTAACAGCAGCTTCTGTTCTAGATTTAACTCGTAACTCTGCCAGAGCAGGTCTTTCACTTAGGATTACTCTATCCCTTTTCTTTGCCTATACTCTTAAATCAATCCCTGATAGGGAAGATAGTCTCTAGCCTACAGTCCAAATGTCTTCTTGGCCTCTTCTCATTCTGTTATCTTTCTCTGTCTAGTTATTTGCTCCCAGTACCTTGGTTCCTCCAGTAAATTACAGCTCCCTCTTGCATATTCTTTGTACCTATAATTGCAGTCATCCATATTGGCAAAAATCTCCTTTTTCCATTCTCCTGTTGGTCTAATTCTTAGAATGCTTTCTGCTATCTGCTACTTTATGAATATAATATCCTATATGGATGCTGCTGTTCTCTTTAAGGAGCTGCATCCAGAATCCCGCTGTCTCCTTATTTCTTGGATTTCCTCCTTGCTTCTTTGTCATCATGTCTTTCCAATTTGAATTACAGGTTTCTGCTTGTATTATGTTTATGAACCTTAAATATGTAGTTCTAAAATATCTCATCAAATCAGGTAATCCTAAACCACCTTCTACTATTGGAAGGCTCAACTTATCCCACTTGAATCTTCCCTCTTCCCCTCCCAGATAAAATCCTTCAACACTTTATAAATTACTATCCACAACTTCTTCACCGGTTGAAAAAAATATGCCTAACCTGTATTTTAAAACTAAAGGGAGTTAAAAAAATTATTCACTGCGTGCATCTTACTATTCATATCCATAAATAAGAGCTTCTAGTTACTCAGTTTTTGTATTATTTTTTTGTTTAGACCCTCCACACATACCCTTTGCTACCATAACAGAACCATTTAACCCATTCTTCTAAGTATTTCATTTTATCATGTTTCCATAAATATGGCTACTGCTGACCCAGGTCATGTGTGGGTACATGGTTTGCACCTATAGCCTTTGTTTTGTCTTCATTAATTTTATATCCTGAAAAGACTTGAAACTGTCTCAGAATTTTCTACAACAGGGTATCCTTCTCTGGTTTTATCAGGTACAAAATAAAATTGTCTGCAAATAAAGCCAACTTTTCTTGATTACAATGCCAGTTATATCCTTGAGTTTCTGAGTCCCTTATTTTCTTGGGTCTATATCACTTCGTCGAAATTGCAGAAGTTTGAACACCATATGTTCAAACTTCTAACCTCGAAGTGCAAAAAAAAATTGCTGTTCCAAGAAAAACACACACAACACAAGCACAGCAAAAAAACAGCAATCCACACACATCTAACCCTACACTAAACTGTACATACATTACTATCTATCCACTTACCTTAACCCAAACCCTAACCCTAAGGTCCATCACTATCGCACACTTACCTGACCCACGACCTAACCCTAACTCACCTATCCCACCCTAACCCTAAAGTCTGTCACTATCGCACACCCACCTCACCCGCGTCCTAACCCTAACTCACCTAACCCGCACCCTAACCCTAACATCCACACAATCGCACACTTACCTGTACCAAACCTGTAACTTTTCACCACAGTGCTGAAAATCGCGAAGCCACAAAAACGGCCCACTGAATTCTTTCCCTGGGAAAGAATTTGGTGTTCTACTGCTTCACGATAATCAGTTTTCGAACTTCACAGTTCGAACATATGGTGTTCGAACTGCTGAAGTTTTGATGAACTGATAGGAACCCTATTTTGCCTCCGATCCCTCGTATATCCACCTAATTAACATTATTTTTGTATCAGAGAATGCAGATACTTCCAGTTCCATATACTTAAAATCACAGCTTACTCTGTTGAATGAAGACCCACCAACAACAGCAGTATTTTTTTTTATTCTGCCTCCCTCTGGATCATCATTGTTCTATTAATGTTGACAAATGTTTGCCTCCCTTCCACAAAACCACACTTACCCATATCTTAGCAACTTTGGCAACACTTTTGTCATTCTTTTAGCTATTATAGGCACACATATTTTATAACCATGGTTTATTAAGTGGGGTCTGATGCGTCTTTACCATCTGTAGGCATTAAAAGTCACCACGGCTTTCTTCCAGGATGTTGGTGCTTCCCGTCCTTTTAAAATACTGTTAAACAAAACCTTCCAGATCCTTATCACTTTCTTCCCTCCTAGCTTCCAAACATTAACAGGAATATCATCTATTTCTGGATACTTTCCTATTTCTGATTCATTATGTGTCACCATTTTTATTCCTTCTCCTCCTAGCTTTACTGTTAATTGTTGAATTTCATTTACCGCTCACTATGGCATACCCAACTCTTCTTTAAGTATTTCCATTTCTGCTTTTTTTTTTATTTCTACATTTCTCTGCTTTGTACAAATTTTCATAAAATTTCCGAAATATCTCTAACACCTCTACAGGATCTCAGGTTATTTTTGTTGTTATAGGCACCCTAGGTTTGGCAACAACCCTTTCTACTTTGTGTTCCCCAAGTCATTGTGCTAGGTTTTTGTGTTCTGGAGTTATCAAAAAAAAAGTTGCTTAACAGCAATCTTTCTAAACTTATGCTCTGTTATTTTCTGTTTAGCACTGCACTGTGCAGTTGTGCCTCTTCTTGTTCCGTGAAAGTCCTTTTATTCTGTAGTACTTTAACCTTGTGAGCCCCACGTAATTATTTTTAATTCTTAACCATACCTCTTTTTCTTTTATTTCTACCCTATTTTTAACTCCATTTTCATTTTATCCCTCTCCCTTGCTCTAACTTCTGAAGAAATTTCTATCTTCTATAATAACACTCAGATAATTTCCACTACCCATTCCTTAAATGCCTCTCTTTTTAACAGGTGGGTAAGTGCCAGTGTCTCATTTTTACTTCATTACCTTGCATTTTACCTTAGTTGTTGTTGGTACATGGTCTGAAATAGTTTTTGACTGAGTGTTGCAGCTTTCAATTAAATGCTCATATTCCTATGAAATATAATTTCTATCTAGTCTAGCCCAGTTTTTGTACCTTGGGGAATATTATGTAAATTCTCTTTGAGTTCTTATTACTGAATTCACGTCTTCCATACTAAATATTTTGATACATTTCTTCTGAAATCTACCTTATTTTGTTATATTTTCCCTCCTACAGCCCCAGATACACCATCACTGTTGCAAATCGAGTTCCAATCCCCATCTATAAGTAACATTCTCCGCTGAAAACTGATTATTTCTCCAAATATTTTCTTAAGCTCCACAATAGCAGTTTTAGGTGGAATATAAACACATGACAGCATAATCTTCCTCCCTTGTCAATAGACCCCTACTACCACAGTTCTACTATTATTATTTTCCCTCCTGTGTCACTATTGGAGCTGCTCCAGGAATTAATACACGTACTCCCCTTTTCCATGGTATTCTGCTGAATATCTACCCTGAAATCCTTTCTTTATGAAATTTGTATGCTCACTTATTTCTAAAGGTGTTTCCTATAGCATTGCTATTTGCACTCTGTGTTTCTTAATAGAATTCACTACTCTTGCCTTTGAGGCCATTCATGTTCCAAAATAATATGAATAATATAGCCATTATGATAATTGTTATTCCTGTCTATATATGACAGCTTTTTTAAATGTTTATTTCCAGCTTTTGTGTTACATGTGCCCACTAATGTTTCATAGGTTCATAGGTTCATAGGTTCATACTAGGCTATCTGCCCTGAGGCAATTATAAGCCTAGCCTGATTCTGTATGGCTTACGCCACCCCTTGATTTGAGTATACTATGCCCTTTAAGGTTTAGTTTACTGTGCCTCTGTTTAATAGTGACAAGGGAGTAATCCCTGGGACAAACCTACGATCCCCCATCCACCTATCGAGATTCTTCTTGAAGAGATTCAGTGAGGTGCTCTGCCTCACATGAACTGGAATTCTATTCCAGAGCGAAGGGAGCCTCTGGGTTATGAACCTGTCCCTCCAGCAAGTTCTATTTATTTCTGTGCTGAGGTTCAAGTCCCTCGAGCGTGTGGCTCTAAGGGATTTAGATTTACTGAGGTGGAGCATGTCCATTAATTCTGGATTTGACATAGCTTTGTATGTCAGGCATAGATCGCCTCGAAGTAGGCGGTATGCAACTGAGTAGAGCTGGAGTTTTTTTAATCGAGCAGCATATGGCATCTGTTTGAGACCCTTGATCCTCTTGGTGAGATACTTTTGGGGTCTTTCTAATTGCTGCAGGTGTCGGGTAAGGTACATCCCAAAAGGGGCATTGTATTCTATGATGGGCCTGATGAGGGATGAATAAAGGGCACGATTACCTCTCTTGATCTAGATGTGAAACCCTTCGTGATGAGGTGGGCTATGTAGAAGGTCTTTCTAATCACTTTGGCAATGTGGTTTTCAAAGGAGAGATTGCTATCAACTTGGGTCCCCAGGTCCCTAATAACTTTCTCTGTACTTAATGGGTTTCCACCTATGTGGTAATTTGTGGGCACATTGTTTTTGCCAAAGGGTATGACTATACATTTTTTGGCATTTAGCTTTAGACCATGGCGCTGGCACCAGTTATCTGTCTCTGTGAGACCTTTTTGAAGGATGTTTGTGTCAGCTGGAGAGTTGATTATGGCGCCCAGTTTGCAGTCGTCTGCGAACTAGGTGAGCCATAGTCCTCCCACATTTGCCTGTACCTCGGAAAAGTATATACCGAACAAAAGTGGTCCCAGGACAGAACCCTGTGGGATGCCAATTGTGACTGGTTTCGAGTCTGTCATGGTTCCAGCAACTCTCACTCTGTGGGTTCTGTCTTTGAGCCAGTTTGCAACCCATCTTGTGACATGGGGGTTTATATTTAAGCTGGATAGCTTATCTATGATGCCCGAGTGGGGTATTGTGTCAAATGCCTTTGCAAGGTCTAGATAGGCTGTGTGGACTACCTTCCCTTCATCTATGGCTTTGGTGACTGTTTCGAAGAAGTCAACCAGGTTCAAAAGGCAGGATCTGCCCTTGACAAAGCCGAACTGGGTAGGATCTAGATTCTGTAGGTCCCCAATGTCTTTGTTTATGAGCTCCATGATGATCCTCTCCATAGCCTTGCAGACTAAGCTAGTCAGGCTTATGGGGCGATAGTTTCCAGGGTCCGTAGAGGCTCCACCTTTGTGGAGTGGGACTACTGTTGCTGTACGCCATTCTGTGGGCACATATCCTGTAGTGAGGCTGAGATTGTATAGCTGTTTTATTTGAGGGATTAGTTCCTCTTGGAGTTCATGTAGGACGCAACCTGGGATGCCATCTGGTCCCATGGAAGCAGTGTTTTTTTGCTTTGGAGAGGGCAGCCTTCACCTGAGCATCAGGGATGTTTGGGAGGCAGCCCTCTGCTTGGATAGATACTTGCTCTTTTGGGGGTGGAGAAGTTTGCACTGAACCTGTCTGCCAGGATATTGGCGATGTCTGTGGGTTCAGTGTATTTTTGTCATTTAGAATCAACTCAGAACAAGTCTGGGAGTTGCATCCCAGGTTTCTAACATAACTGAAAAAGCCTTATGATTGTCTTTGGTGTCCTGTGCAATTTTTCTCTCGAAGCTGGCCTTGGAGGATTTTATGAGGATCATAATTTTTGCTAGTACTGATCAGAGATGCCTTCCCTATTAGGGATTTTGCTCTACCATGTAGTAGTTTCCTCCTTCTGTTGTACAGTTTATTTATGGCAGGGGTCCACCAGACTGGACGCCTGCCTTTGGATGATTGGGTCTTGGTTTTGTTTGGGATAGCATGATCCATGCATTCCTGGAGATGTCCGTAGAATGCGTTTATATAGGATTCTGCAGTTTGGGCCGTAGTTTCCACTGGCCCTGGGGCCTTGAAGGATTCCACTTCAGTTTTGAGAAGTGAGAAGTTCGCTTTTGAGAAGTTTTTCACTGTGGTTTTCTGGGCTGGGGGTGGGGTCGGGATGTGGACATCCAGTGAGATTAATTTATGGTCTGATCTTACCAATGAGGGATATACTTCTGGTGTGGAGCATAGAGTCCCCATGTTGGTAATGATCAGGTCTAGTATGTTGTCCCCTCTTGTGGGAGTGGTGACTAGTTGTTCCATAGCATTTGAGTTTATAATTTCCAGGAACCTTTGGGCTAAGGTGCTGGGGCTTGAGTAGTGCTCCCAGTCAATGTTTGGGTTGTTGAAGTCACCCAATATAATGGTGTTTGGAGAGATCTTCATGTTCTCCTATGTTTTCAGGAAAGCCGAGTGGGATTCCTGACTTTGAAAGGGTGGTCTGTAGGATGCTATAAACTGAAAAGCAGTCTTGCCCACTGTTAGTTGCACATGGATGGTCTCCGATACTTCGTGCAATGCCACTAACCTGGAGGTGTGGATATCCTTGATAAATATGGAAACTCCCCCTCCTTTTGTGGTTCGGTCCGGGTTTTGGTGCCGAAAAGCATGATATGAGGTATAGCCTAGTGGTGCTGGGGTGCTCTCTGGAGCCTTGAACCAGGTTTCTGTCACTGCACAGATATCGATGTTCTCCATACTGAGGAGAGCTTCGAGTGCGTGCATCTTGAGGTCAAGACTTTTGGCGTTTAGCAGCATTACCCTTAGTTTCTTGTTCCTTGTGCTGTCAATGGGGGTGGGTTTGACTTTTGAGCCTTGCCTAAAAAAGGCACTATGGGGGTGGCAAGAGCCTTTGCCAATATCCGAAAGCCCAGTGGTGACAGGTGCAAGCCATCCCTAGCGAAGCAACGTGGCTTGTCGAGCATGTCATCCCAGGCTGACAGACACTGGATCCCCTTTGAATGACACCAAAATTTTAGCCAATTGTTAAAATCGATCATTTTGTCTTTGTACTGTGGCATCATTCTAGGTGAGGGTAAGATGCTGCTCAAGGTCAGGGTCATACCAGCCTGGGCTACATGATCAGAGAGCTCCTCTATGTCTCTTTTCATGTAGTCCAGGGAGGTATGTCTCAGGTCATTCACACCAGCATGTACAATAACTGAGTCATATTTGTATTTGCTTTGGAGTGACCTGAGTGCTTGCATTATGTGGCGGATCCTAGCACCCGACAGGCAGCTCACCGTGACCTTCTCTTTATTCAGCCTGGTGAGTGGGACGTCAGTGTGTCTGACAATAGAGTCACCTATTACAAGAGTATCAGGTGTGTTATTCAGCCTTAAGGGCTGTGGCTGCTTGGCACACTGACTTTGTGGGCTATGTGTTGTGCGTGTTTTGTTTTGAGGTAGCTTTTGCTTGGATGTCTGCTTTGGAGGTCTCTGTTGCTTAGGTAGATTTTTATTTAGAGCCTCCGAGTATGTTTTTGTGTATTTATGTGTTTGGTTCGCTGATGTGGTGGGACTATGTGATACTGGAATTGTGTTGTGTGAGGTTACCTTCTCCTCCTGACTGGTTACACCAGTTTTGAGATGAGAGAGCCCAGCCTCCAGTTTGGCTAAATAGTTGCATCTCTCACATATATTTGAACCTGTTTGGAGGAGGAGAGGGTTGTCCGTGTACATGAGACAGTTGTAACATTGCCTCAAAATTCCCAGATTCACCAGCTGGACTGGAGAGGAAATCATTGACTGACCTTTGGACATGCTAGAGTAATATAGGGAAACTGAATTTAAGACGGACCAATAGGGGACAGGGTAATCGTAAAGAGTATAAGAGTAAGTAGTGCTTATGGTTTAATAGTGCTAACTTGTAGGATTACTTAATTGGACCAGTGAAGGACCTTAAAATGAGAATATGGTGTTTAAATTGAGAGATAGAGCAGTTCTAAGGGAAAAAGTGAAGAGCAGACTTTGTGGAGTTTCTCAGGGTGATCCTTTATGCAGTTGTTTTTTGTCATCTCCATTTGAACCTTCGTCACATTTTACAAGACTTTTTGTTTTAATGGAAACCCTCAAAAAAAAAAAAACACACCTCCATAGCCTATTAACGTAAAATATAAATGCCCAGAGATTCCTTGATTTCATCAATGCAAATGCTTTGGACCAGCTGGTTGACACCCCCACAAGAGGTGACAATATCTTGGACTTGGTATTACCCAACAAGAGTAAACACAGCAGCATCCCTACAGCGTCATCCTCCCTGGTAAGATCCGACCACAAAGCGGTCACTTTTGAAGTCACCATCTCCCCCGACCACCCCCTAAATAGGGTGAAACAAAAAAACTTCTTGAAAGCTAATTACAACCTCCTGAGGGAAGGTAAAACAGCTTCACAGCTCCCTCCCTCTCCATGTCAACTGGCACATATGTCCAAACCTACACCAAAGTACTATATGAGCACTTATATAGCTGCATGGAATCAGGTATACCCAAAAGGACAAAACCCTCCTCCTCAAGGAAGAGTAAACCTGTCTGTTGGACATCTGCAATAAATAAACACTGTAATAAAAAAAAAATGCTATCCAGGAACAAGAAGGAGCAGATTCCTAATTGGAAGTAATTTCTCCTCAGTCTGAACAAGCAAATAAGTGCACTGGTGAAATCCTCCAAAGCAAACTTCGAGCCCAAACTGGCCACATCTACTAAAGGCAATCACAAGGTTTTCTTTGCATATGTTTGCAATCTTGAGGGAATCACTCAGATCTGCTCAGAACTGGTGGTCAAGGACACCACATACACAAACACCTTAGATACAGCCAACCTGCTGGCAGACAGGCTCAGTGCAAATTTCACCCCTCTGTCCCCTATCAGTAAATCAGGACTTTCCCAGCTCCTGCCCCCCTTCCCTTATCTCTAGGGAGCCATCACTGCCCTCTCAAAGGCAACAAAATAGAGCATCTATGGGACCAGATAACATTACAGGCTGCATCCTACATGAACTCAGACAGGAACTTGCAGCATCATACATACCCTATTCAACCAAAGCCTGAGTATTACCTTCATCCCAGCTGAGTGAAGGACAGCCACTGTCATCCCTTTGCACAAAGGTAGTGCGTCCACCTATCCAGGAAATTAGAGACCCATCAGTCCAACTATCCTGATCTGCAAGGCCATGGAGTGGATTATCATGGACCTCATTAACAAGGACATTGGCAACCTCCAAACACTTCATCCCACACAGTTTGGTATCGTCAAGGGTAGGTCATGCCTGTTAAATTTAGTCAACTTCTTTGAGACAGTCACCAAAGCCATGGATGAGGGGAAGATGGTGCACACCCCCTACCTTGATCTGGCTAAAGCCTTCAATACTATTTCCCACTCGGATACAATAGATAAACTCTCACAACTAGGCATCAATCCATATGTTACCAAACGGGTAGCAAACTGGCTAACTGATAAAACCCACCTAGTCAAAATAGGTCTACCTCAAGCGGTTGACCTGTAACTTCGGTCTTGGGGCCTTTGTTGTTTGGGATATACTTTTCTGAGGTGCAGGACAAAACCAGTGGGCTATGGTTGGTCAAGTTTGTAGATGGTTGCAGGCTCGGTGCTGTCATCAGTTCTTCTAGTGATGCGGACATCCTCCAAGAGGGTCTCACCCAAACATATGAATGGTGCCAGAAATATGGCCTCAAACTGAATGCCAAAAAATGCATCATCATCCCCTTTGGGGACAGTGATGTCCCCACAAATTATCACATTAATAAAAAGGGTTGAGCGTGCGATCAGATATGAGGGACTTGGGCACCTAGGTTGATAGCGAACTGACTTTTCACCACCATATCACCTCCATTGTATGGAAAGCTTTCTACTTGGCCCACCTCATTAGTGAAGGTATCTCATCCAAGGACAAGCTGGTCATACCATCCCTGTATTCTTCCCTTATAAGACCCATTTTTGAGTACAATGCCCCTTTCGGCATGTACCTCACAAAGCATATGCAGCTGCTGGAGAGACCACAGAGGTTCCTCACCAGGAGAATCCAGGGCCTAAAACATATACCCTGCACAGATAGGCTAAAGGCTCTGTCCCTCTACTCAGTCTCCTACAGACTTCTCAGTGGTGACCTCTGTCTGGCATACAAAGCAATCTCAGACCCCGCCTTGATGGGACTGCTGCATATCCGCAAGACAAGCTCCACTTAAGTAACCCACATGTGCAGCCTCAGTTTGGTCTGTGACATTAATAGGACTTGTTGGTGGGACAGATTTGTGTCCCAGAGACTGCCCCTTCTGTGGAATAGACTCCTGCTCCTCGTCAAGCAGAGTACCTCATTAACCTTTTTTAAGTGCAACCTAGATAACTGGATGGGGAAGAGAAAATACACCCATGGAATTCTACCTGTGTCCCTGCTGGACAGGGGCATCGAGTGCTGACTTGTCGTAACAAGGGCAAAATTCTTGGCTAGGCTTGTAAGGGCCTCAGGGCCAATAGCCTAGTAACTTCCTATCATCCTGTGATTTCCTGCCTTCTGTCCCTAACAGCCATATCAGACATTATCATAGGTTGGTACTAGGCTATCGGCCCTAGGGCCTATGCAAGCCTAGCCATAAAAATTCCCTGGATATTTCTTCCCACAATATTTACTTTTCTGGACCCCTGTCTAGCAGGGCCCTGGCTGACATGATCCCCGGGGTGAATTTCCTATATCCCATCCATTCCTCAAGGTTCCTTTTGAAGAGGGCCAATGAGACGCTCTGCTTGACATGTATGGGCAGTCTATTCCAGAGTATGGGGAGTCTCTGGGTCAGGAACCTATCCCTCCAGCATGTTTTGTTCATTGTGATGACAAGGTTTAGATCCCTGGAGCGTGTGGCTCTGAGGGATTGGGATTTCTTTAAGTGGAGCATGTCTTTTAGTGAGGTATTTCTGTGGCCTTTCCAGCTGTTGCAGATGTCTTGTGAGGTACATACCAAACAGGGCATTATACTCTATAATGGGTCTAATGAGGGATGAGTACAGTGGGACAATGACCTCCTTTTTTTCTGGATGAACAGCCCTTAGTGATGAGGTGTGCCACATAGAAGGATTTCCTGACTGTTGTGGTGATGTGGTTATCGAAAGTGAGACCACTGTCCACCTGTGTCCCTAAGTCTCTCATCACACTTTCAATGTTTAGTGTCCTTCCACCTATGTGGTAATTCATGGATACATGTTTTTTCCCAAAGGGGATAACTATACATTTCTTGGCATTAAGTTTGAGCCCATGGCTCTGGCACCAGGCTTCTGTTTCTGTAAGACCCTTTTGTAGAATATCCACATCATTTGGGGATTCAATAATGACTCCCAGTTTGCAGTCATCTGTGAACTTTGTTAGCCAGAGTCCCTTAGTGGTGGCCTGTACTTCAGAAAAGTAGATGCCAAACAAGAGTGGTCCCAGGACTGAACCCTGAGGTGCTCCACTTGTCACTTGTCTGGAGCTGGATTTGGAGTTGGTTACTTTTACAGTCTGGGTTCTGTCAGTAAGCCAGTTGGCAACCCATCGAGTGACGTAGGGGTTTATGCCCAGCTTAGTAAGTTTATCTATGATTCCAGAGTGGGGGATGGTGTTGAAGGCCTTGGCAAGGTCCAGATAGGCTGTGTGGACTGCCTTACCCTCATCCACAGCTCTGGAGACTGATTCAAAGAAGTCAATCAGATTCAGGAGACAAGATCGGCCCTTCACAAACCCAAACTGGGTGGGGTCCAGTGTTTGAAGGTTGCCAATGTCTTTGTTTATAAGTTCCATGGTAATGCGTTCCATGCCCTTGCAGATCAGGCTTGTCAGACTGATGGGACAGTAGTTCCCGGAATCCAAGGTGGATCCCCCCTTGTGGAGTGGGATAACTGTAGCTGTGCGCCACTCAGTGGGCACGAAGCCTGAGGTGAGGCTATGATTAAACATGACACTTAGGTGAGGTGCCAGTTCATTTTGTAGTTCATGTAGTACACAGCCTGGGATGTCATCTGGTCCCATGGATGCTGTATTCTTAGCTTTGGAGAGTGCAGTTTCTACCTGTGTGGCCGTGATTACCGGAATTTGGCAATCTTTTGGTATTGAGATGGGCCCTTTAGGGGGTGAGAGGATGGTGAAGTTGGCACTAAATCGATCTGCCAGGATATTGACAATATCCTTTGGATCAGTATATTTAATGCTATTCTGTCATAGCTCAGAGCAGATCTGAGCATTGCCATTTAGATTCTTGACATAAGTATAGAATGCCTTGTGGTTGTCTTTGGAATCTTTGGCAATTTTATTTTTGTAACTAGCTTTTGAGGATTTTATGAGGGATCTAACCTTCTTACTGAGGCTGGAGAGGGAGATTTTTGCATCCTGGGATTTTCCTCTTTTTTGCAACAGTTTCTTCCTTCTGTTTTATAGTTTGTTTATAGCAGGGGATCACCAGATTGGCATCCTTTTTTTGGAGAAGAGCATCTTGGTTCTATTTGGGATGGCACGATTCATGCATGAGTGGATGTGCTCGTACAGTGCCTTAGTGTAGGATTCTGCAGTCAAACTTTCAGATCCCGTCTGCATGGGTGTCATAAAGTTTGTCACTTCTGACTTCAGTAGCATGAAGTTGGCTTTGGAGAAGTTTTTTAAGGAGGTTTCCTTACTGGGGGCTGGGGGGTAGGATGTGGATGTCAAGGGTGATTTGCTTATGGTCAGACCTGACCAATGAGGGGGTGACCACTGGTGTGGAGCATCTATCTCCCATGTTGGTAATGACCAGGTCTAGGATATTGGAGCCCCTGGTGGGACAATGGATTAGTTGATCCAGGGCATTGGAATTTATGAATTCCATGAACCGTTGGGAAAAGGAGTTGGTACTCAAGTAGTTTTCCCAGTTAATGGCAGGGTAGTTGAAATCACCCAGTATTAGGGTGTTTGGTTGTATTTTAATATTTTCCAGTATGTTTATAAAGGTGTAGTGAGAATCTTGAAGCATGGTGGGGGATCTGTAGCAAGCTACAGTTTGGATTGCAGTCTTACCTAGTGTTATTTTCACCTGGAGAATTTCAGATGCATTGTGTTGGGCAACTACCCTGGAGGTGTGAATATCCTTGGTGAATATGGACACTCCTCCACCTTTAGTGTTTTGGTCATGGTTTTGTAGCCGAAAAGTGTGGTAAGAGTTGTAGCCTGGTATTGCAGGGGTGCTCTCTGGAGCCTTGAACCAGGTCTAAGTTACAGCACAGTTTATTACTATAAAAATGCTGAATCATTTGTCCTTTACTGCATATTCATAAAGGAACTAAAATGGATCTCACCCCTTTTCTAAAATTCATAAGAATGGTTACTTCTTTCCTGTTAATAGAATACTAACATTAAAAGAGCATACTTACTCACTGTGGGGTTCCCAGAAAGATATTGCCACTGTCTCACATCCACTGTTCAAAACTACAGTGTTGAAAAAAACATTATTAGTATTGAATGACTTCTCAAATACTTTGTGAAAGCATCTTAGTAATGAAGTCATGTGGAATTGCTTTATGGATAATGGATAATTATTTAAAGCAACTCTACACAGCATTTCAATCAACAGATTATACTTAAAAAATGTATATACTTTATGAAGTATAACACAAATATTTGATCTGCACTTCTTCAACCTAAAATCAGCATATTATGTTATCTTTTCTGTCTCTATTAACTTTCTTAACATTGTGTATTCTGAGTATGTATTGTTCTCCAGACTTACATTTTCCAAGTATATATTGTGTACCAAACCTGCGTTACAAAATAAGTACTGCTGTCTGCATAAGTGTATTAAGTTGCTATCTGAGCCCGTGTCATGAGTAAAAAGGGCCAATGGACCAGTACACTGAACTGGTTTAAGAAATAGTAAAGAAAGAAAGAAATTGATTTAATAAACTGTACTAATATTTGGAATGAGCTAGATGTTTACTCCAGTGATTTTATTTTCACATTTTTCTGGCATATTGTGACCATGGAATTTAAATATAAAAGTCAATACTGTGCCGAGATGAAGTCTCCCACATGGAGAGTGCAGGGGGTTTTGCCTCCTTAAAAATATTTTGAGATTTTATGCAGTTTTGAATTACATTTCACAACATTACAAGTTTAAAGCCTATCTTACTTTTGAATAATACCATGGAACATAGGAAATGTACTCATTGGCTGCACTTTGGCATTATGCTGCAAACTATAACTGGCCATATTGGTCGGCAAAGACGTTTTAAGTTCTTTGGAGGTGCAGACAGGTACAGGCCTGCTTTCTTATTGAGGAACTGGCAATAAAGTCCAGGAGAGAACTGGTACCATTAAAACAATAAAAGCAGGATGAGAAACATCTAGGTTAGACTTTTAACTATGGATAATATCAGTAAGCATCTTTTACTACTATTAGGGTATTTGAAACATCTGATTTGATTTTTGGGTTACAGTGTGACAAAATGAAAACTCTGTAAGTAGAGGTGGGCAAGCCAGAGCCATCTTAAGCATGGCTCATGCCCATAACTCTCAAATGTACGGATTTTTGCAGAATGTCCAGATTTTTGTGTCATATTATTTTGTATTTTTGTACATTTTTCATAAAATTGTGTTTTTTGGCAAATCACTGGCAAATCATTAAAGACTTGAAGTCAGAAAATAATGACAGACATTTGTGTTTCAGACTTACTCTTAAGAAAATGCATACTAATGCAAAACTTGTTATTCTATCAACTTTTTAACTTTGTAAGAGCAATATTTAAAAATTTCCCTTATTTTTGGGCCTTTGTTCCCTACATTTTTTATGGCTTTTTCCAAATTTCTTGCTCTAGCAGTTTGAGAGGTATGCTCATGCCTGAGCATAAGCTCAGCTCTGGCTCATGATCCAGCAGGTTAAAAAGCCAAGAAAGAAATGAGCCACAATAACAAGTTTTTTTTTTTTTAAGTAACAGCTGATTATTGATTCAGACCATACCTGCAGGCTTCCTTCTCTTAGGTCATGTCTGCATATCTTAGCATTAAGGTTGGCTAGAATACCAGACAGGTTGGTGGCATATGCCATAGTGCTGAAAAGGAGGAAGATTTACCCCGGGATTCAGTAAATTCTGCACAGCGTGCAGGAATAGTGCAAGAAAGAGCTGCTGGAGGCAATATGGCAGCCGAGAGATCTGGGAACAAGCTCCCGGGACGTGCAGGAGCGCTCCTGCACTATTCCTGCACAGACACAGCTCCTCTATACTAATTACCCTATTTGCAGGTGTAAACCATGCAAATGAGGTGAATTAGCAATCCAGGAAGCTGGCAGCCATCTGTGCAGGATTAGTGTATCCTGCAGAAATGTACTCGGTTAGTAACCAGGTACATTTCTGCAAACTAGAAAATTGAGCCATGACAGCTCCAAATAAAGGGTGTATATAATGTGGAAGGCATGCCAATGGCCAAATATATGGCCACTGGCATGGAGAACAGTTTCAAAATAACAAAAATAACTTTTCTTTTGCCCGATTTCGGCCGTTTAAGTGTAGGACAGCGGTGTGCAAATGGGATCGGCCCGAAAATAAAACTTAAAAACTTGAAAAAAAACTTTTTTATGCAAGATCACAATTTTGCCATTATAGTCAATGGCAGGCAGAAGACAACAAGGCCAGTGAATAGTGGTTGCTAAGGGGGAAGGCTCAGTGTCAGACTTGTAACTAGACATTAGCAGGTAATTCTATGCAAATGAGGGGAATGATACTGAATCAAAGATTTCCCCCATGGCTAGCCTGCACCCAACCGTGTAGATGCAGGAAAACCATGGTGCAAGCCTAAGAGTTAGCTGACATCATAGAGGGGTGTGTCAGGTATACTGTAAGCTTATTGGAGCACTGTGGCTCGGGTTTACCCTTAGCTTAGCAGATCTAAGGAAGGGGGTGTGTCTGAAGCTGTCTAGCACTCTTTACATTGCCTAAACGGGTTTTAAACAAAAAAGAAAAAAAATTAAATAGCAGCTCCATTCCCATCTGAGCATTGGGTTTGTAAGGCGAACCTCGGGGCTTAAACAGGAAGGCAATGGGAAGAGAAAACAGTAGGAAGGTAATCCAGGAGAACTAGCATAGCTGGCAGGTGAAATGTATCAGATTCAGCCAATTACTCAGGCAGCAGCACAGCCCAGCACACTACTATAAACTATGCAAGCACCTTTCCCTCTGATTTTTATCACAAACTCTACATCACTGGTGTACACAAATGGGGAAATTTTACCTAACAAAAGCAACAAAATGATAAGGGCTGCATTCGCTCTCATAAATCAACATGTGGAAGAGGCTGAGGATGGTCAGGATGAGAATGCTGATGACCAACCCAAAGTGAGGAAAAGGAGAAGAGTGTACAGACCCAGGGTAACCTACCAGGGGCTACATGAGCTGGAGATAGTGGAGTGCTATAGCGTGGCCGGGGACCTCCTACAGCAAATTGATGAGCTGTGCCGGCCACACCTCACACACAGAACCAACAGAGGGGAACCCATCCCAGTGGATACCAAGGTATGTGTAGGCTTAAGAATACTAGTCACAGGTACCTTCCAAAAGCCAACTGGGGATATCATGGGGATCTTACAGGCATCAGCATCCAGGGTACTCCACCAGTTCCTGGATGCCATGTCAGCACATGCCGGTGCGCACATATATTTCCTCAACACTCGTGAGGCGTTGCCAAGCAATATGTATCTCTTCCACCAAAAAGCAGTATACCCCACAGTAGTGGGTGCTATAGACTGCACGCACATACACATCAAAGCACCACCCTGCGAGCATAGTAGGGTCTACATAAACAACAAGGGGTTCCCCTCCATCAACTGTCAGGTCATGTGTGATGCCCAGGGCATTATAATGAATGTGTGTGCTGGCAGCCCTGGAAGCTATCACAACTCCCACATCTGGCATATGATGCAGCTGTACCAGAGATTTGCCAGTGGGGACATCCCATATGGCCACCTCGTGGGGGATTCTGGTTACACACTGGAGCGGTGGCTAATGATACTCATCAGAAATGCACACACACCCGAACAAGAACTCCATAATGAGGCATGCGCACAGACCAGAATCGTAATAGAGCATGTGTTTGGGATGCTCAAGTCACGGTTCCAATGCCTGGACATATCCGGTGGAGCCTTGCAGTACTCACCAGCTGCATGTACCCAAATTGTCATTGTATGTGCCATGCTACACAATATGATCCTGTGGAAACAGCTGTAGCAGGAACAGCATGGGGCAGGGCCACACAGCCCCCCACCATTGCCAAGGCCTGCACAGGCACAGAGTGACTCAGAGGAGGAACAACCTGAGCCTGCCCCAGTAGGCAGAAGGAGGTGTGCCCAGTATGCCCAGGCCTTGGCAAAGAGGCAACGCATAGCACATACACTTGCATGGTAGGAACCCAGGGAATGACACGTCACTCCAACTCGCACATACAGTAAAAGGGATGCCAAACATAACAGACCTGTGCTTAACCATGTATAGGGAGTGTACTATGTGCATCCAACATAGTCAGCCCTCCAGCACCATCCTCAATACTTGCACAGCCACAAGGTAAGTCATACTCACTATCAATTGCTGAATGTAGTAGTATGTTCTGCTACCTGTATCCATATGGATGTGAGCATGTTAGGGAATCGGGTGGCTGAATGGGATAGCAGCATGAAATCCTTAACAAATACTGGTGTCAACATAGTAGGTAATACTAAACAAGGTGACAAAACCCACTGCAGGACATGTGATGGGCCAAATGTGTGTACATAGGACACACAAATGCATGTCAGTGAGGCTCACATACTGAACAACAGTTTCAGCCAGCAGAACAGGTGTAGACAAATACAAAGTAAGGCTGTGCTAAGGCCTCTGATTGATGGCTATGGAGAACAACCCCCCTCTAGAACTACACAGACAAACTACAACCGGTCAGGCAGTGGGATGTTAGTTCTGCAGGGTAAGAAGTCTGAAACTAAAATGTAGGTCAATAAAACCTAAGAACTGTAGTGCACTGATATGTCTCTAGTCTGCATGATAGGTCAGAATACAGAATGAAATGGAGTACCTGAAATACCAGTACAGTCATAGCAAATGTTTACAATTGTCAGGTGTGCCCCCCCACCATAATCCTATGTAGAAATGTAGTAAAATATATGTGTAGGTATAATAACAGTGGAGCACAGATTACCTCAGCTGGCCAAAGTAGCAGGATAGATTGTAGCATGTGTACAATATGCAGGGCTCTGTGTGTTAGGTTGTTCTGTGTTGTATATTGTGTGAAAGTGGTCAGCATGTAGGCATGAAGGGTTGTGTCTCGGTGGCCATTGGCCAGTACTGTTGATGACAGGGCCAAGTTCTCACAACTGCAGTGCCAAAAACAATGCATCCCAGAAAGACATAATCCAGCAGTAATCCATACTAATTGTTCGGATGTAATATCTGTCACCATCTGAAGGATAGACATGTCACGAATGTGGGACCAGACATACAAACAGTACACAGGTACCCTAGACAGAGAGTGTATAAAATGTTACTGTCAAATGGACACACCTTTGAAATTGTACATACAGGTAAACAGCACATTAGTTGGCTGTGTAGTATGGAATACTGATGTTGTCTGCCCAAACACTGACAGACCACAAAAGGCACAGGTATGAAGTACTGAGAAACGGATGATGTCCCTGTACAAGTCAACATGAGTGGAATGCCCCATGTATATCTGTGAGTCAGCTGCAAGTAGCTTCCATAGCACGCATGCATCAAGCTCACCCCACCATCAGCCACAGGTACCTCACGGGTCTTATCCCTGCTGTTAGGAATGAGTACAATATGACTCCCACCTCTGTATCGGAATAGCCACAGAATACAGCATGCTGAAGAGGTGTCCCATGCAGATGTTTCCCTAGCTGTAAGCTGCACCCTGCCAGCATTCACACCAATGGATCAATAAGGACAGAAACTATTGACATTAACACCTTGCACACCTACCCTGTCACCCCAGGGGAATATAGTGGCTTGCAGCCTGGGACTGTAGGAGTGACACAATGCACCAGCCTGCTACAGATGGCCTGCATCACTACCAAATGCCCTACAGTCCTCTGTCAAAGGCCTGTGTCTCACCCATACTGCCAATATATGTTATCTCATGGATTCCCAAATAACATAACACAGTCCACAGAACATAAATGTAAGGCCATGTTATTAAATCCCAGTAGCATGTTCACCATGTCCTACTGCATGAACTGTGGACCAACCCTAAATACTGCTGGGAGGAAGCGATAACTATAGGGATACTTATCAGATAACATTTGCATAATGTTCAGAAGAGGATAGAATAAGGGGGGGGGGGTAAAAGCATGGACGCCATGGAGTGTGTGAAGTCAGAAACTAAGATGTGTGCACATACTATCCCTGCCTGCAAACACAGGAATGGGTGGCTACAAACCTGCTCGTAAACCACAATGTGAAGGAGTAATGACCAGAAATATGAGCCCTGTCTCTGGATAACCTATGTGAATCTGTACAGCTGTGAGGAATGGCACATCAATGGATGTACAAGCATGGGATCTTCAGCTAGCACAGTACCAAGGTGCTGAACCATTTACACAGACTCATCAGCAAGTGTCTGCAGCTCCTCCTCCAGAATGGCATGATTGTGCAAGAATATGTAGGCTGCAGACCACAATACTGGACACAGCTTCATTCGTCTTGTAATCCCCAGGAAATTACTGCAAGCAAATATGTATACCTGCCAGTAGTTGATGACATAAAACATCACAGTGTAAAACAGTACATATGTCTGAATATCTCTGCTAACACCAAAACAATGTAGCAGAAGCAGCACAGACACAACTAGTTACAGTATCCCACTATCCTTTGCCCATTGTGACCCCATATTGTCAACCGATCTACAGATATCCTGCAGAAACAGGTTGCTAGCTGTAGATGTATTACACAAAAGCTTGCACTGGAGTACAACCTACCAGGAATGGATTCACACATTTAATACAGAAGGTCATACTGAGCATGCTCCTACACTTAGAGAAACAAAGCCCATGTCTGACAACAAAATACTGAAAGGTCATACTGGGCATGCTCCCCCACTTAAAAAAATAAAGCCCAAGTTTGGCAACAACAGTGGACTATACATATCTGTCAGTCGCAGACGTTTGTGCACACACTCCACATTGCACACCAGTCATGCTTTGCACACACATAGGATAGGAGTACACACATATATCCAAGGATAGCACACTATTATAGGCCAAACTCACACATACATAGATGTGTGGAAGAGAGTGACAGACAATGACAAAGACCTTCCCATTATGAGGCCTATCTCACTCAGCACGCATCCAACTGGCCAATACCACATGATGTGCAAATGTCAGTCACTGTAGACATTTGCTTCTGATATCCATCAGCACTATAGTGTCTGTGGTGCTTGTGATAACTGTGTAACATGACTATACAAGTCATTATTCATCTAGCAGTCTAGCAGTTGTATACACATTCCTGTTAAATGTAAACCTGTGTATGACTGAGTGTTGTGTGTGTGCTTCCAGATGAATGTTTTATGGCCCATTCACACACACTGCACTCCCCATTGCCCTACTTTGGCAAGCCTGCTGATGTCATTCACCTTGAAATATACCGTTGGGGAAGAAGTAGCCCTATAAGCTCTGTGGCACGTGCAATAACTGTGTAGTGATATAGTGTGATATACTAGTTAGGTAGGAGTTCTAATCCCAGACATGGCAAGTGTGTGTGTGGTTGTGTGTGTAGGGATCAATGTTTTTGAAGCCATTCACAGTCACAACACTTTCCATTACCCTACTTTGGCAAGCCTGCTGATGTCATTCACCTTGAAATACACCTTTGGGAAAGGAGTAGCCCTACAAGCTGCATGGCACGTGCTATAACTGCGTAATGCTGTAGTGTGATGTAATAGGTGGGAGTTCTAATCCCAGACATGACAACTGTGAAAGTGTGTGTGTGTGTGTGTGTGTGTGTGTGTGTGTGTGTGTGTGTGTGTGTGTGTGTGTGTGTGTGTGTGTTTGTGTAGGGATCAATGCTTTTGAGGCCATTCACAGTCACTACACTTTCCATTGCCCTACTTTGGCAAGCCCGCTGATGTCATTCACCTTGAAATACACCTTTGGGGAAGGAGTAGCCCTATAAGCTCCATGGTGCATGCGATAAATGCAGTGCACTGTAGTAGCAATACATAGATAGGTAGGGTTTGAATCTCAGCACTGTCGTGTGTGTGAGTGTGTGTGTGTCATCAGTATCCTGTGTCAAGGTAACTGTGATTGTGTAATAACAGGACTCATTGTGGGGCAGGTTTTGCAAATGTTTTATATGGAGGACCTATTATATGTCACAATGTCCACCTTACAAGGACAACAGATGTCAAACAGCAGAGAGGCTGGTGTAAACAATCCATACCCCTACATGTGACATTATGGATTGGGGAACAATATAGGCAAATCTTGTATTACCCAGAGAACACTCTCCACCCATGTCTCATACACAAACACACTTGGCTAGGCAACAACCACTATGTTGGTATTTCCCTGCATATTGTCCACAGATAGTAACCATGGTGTGATTGCAGTGGACTACAGAGGACATGGCACCCTGTTCCATCCCTACAATAGGCTAATAATTGCTTATAGTGGTCCTTTGCTATGTTCCCCACTGAATGCCTGCAACAACTGTAGAGTCAGCAAATGTAACCCACAAAGGAAATAGCATGCCTTATACACATGCTCTGTATGGACTGATACCACTAACACCAGTGAATACCTGTATTATGCTGTCAATGTAGGTGCAGGATCAACCTCAGTTCCATAGTCAGTTCTCACCACATGAGGTCAGGAATGCCACATCAGATGATAGCAACCTGTCCACACAACATGCCCCAGACACCCCAGGTACACTTCCATATGACACAGAACATGTATGTAGGACATGTGCACATCCCAGACACCATCCATGTTATGGAATACAGAATACATACTTGGCAAGCATTGCACAGCACTGGCCACCCACAATAGTAACCCAGATGAGTGGATGGTGAATACAATACCCACCTGTGTGGGTCAATCCAGGGACTACACCCCTGAGCCACACTGCAGACCATTGTCATGTGGCCTGATGCTAAGGTATACCCTTTGCCTAGCCTTGTACAGCCTTCTGGCACAGTCAACCACAAACACCTGTAAAGCAATGAACCCATATATGTCAGTACTGGCAAATTTCTGTCTGTGTGTATGTGGTGATTAATGATTTGGAAGCCATTCACACTCACTACACCTCTCATTGCCCTACTGAAGCATGCCTTCTGATGTCAGTCACCTTAATATACCCTTTGCTCTTATATCAGCCTGATAACCTCTGTGGTGCATGTGATACCTGCGTAATACTGTAGTGTAGCAAACTAGTTAGTTAGGAATTCTAATCCTGACCCTGCCAACTGTGATAATGTGTGTGAGTACCTGAGAGAGTGTGGTTGTGTTGTCCTTGACACCTGCTTTTCTGGACAGGCACATGTACTACACCTACCTTATCCCTCCCTTATCACTGTTGCTGATGTCACTCACCTTCAGATATACCTTTGGACAGTTCTCCAACATGTAAGCTCTGTGGTGCATGCAATAAGTGCATAAAAATGTAATAGCAATACTTAGTCAGGCAGAGGTTTGAAACCCCATACTGGTTAGTGTGTGACACAAACATGCTTAGCTCTTACTCTCCTACCCCTTCCCTTCTTACTTTGTCTCTGTCTGTCTATCTCACTCCCTCTCTGGTGGATGTGGA
Source organism: Protopterus annectens (assembly GCF_019279795.1). Classification (NCBI taxonomy): domain Eukaryota; kingdom Metazoa; phylum Chordata; order Ceratodontiformes; family Protopteridae; genus Protopterus; species Protopterus annectens. The sequence continues at coordinate 486,928,781 of NC_056747.1, forward strand.
AAAGTACACCTGCTTTGCTTAGGCAGCAGCTTGTGTTTTATAAGTGATGCTCGTGATCAGCTGATGGCCTGTGCACAAATTGCAGTCCCACACTAGCTGATTGCATGTGGAACAGCTGTGGTAACATTCCCATGGCCAATTGCATGGAAACACTCTCCTATAACTAGGAACATCATGTGGCTGTTGGCCCTTTTCATTCACTGTGAGCAGGACTTCATGTCGGTTTCTGGCAAACAGCATCACAGAGGGTAGTGGGATATACCTCTTTCAACATACACTGTGGAAACAGGCTAACAAACAAGAGAGGGATGTTCCAGACATGAGGACAGAATGTAAGTCTTGCTCTTCTACATTTGAAGTAATGTTGGTTTAACAGGGTTTATATGGATATGGCTGGTCTACATGATTTAATACCTGTCATGACAGTGTTATGTGGTTGAGGAAACTCTCACCTGTAGGGCTATCTGCAGACTGGCCAGTGTTTGGTGTCTTACATGTGTTGTGTTACTCACAGATGACCTATCTTTAGAAATGCAGTAGCATAGTCTGAGGATTGCAGTCAGTACATGGTGACAGCCATGAGAGTTACTGACTTCATATCCCTCAGGAGACATATGGCACAACAAACCCTGTTACACTAGTAAATGTATGTGTTTATCACAGCAACATGTCAATATTGGCCCTGTGTTTGTGTCTCCAACCACAAGTCTGTCAACCTTTGTACATACGCCATGTGGTAAGAGGTGCATATGTTCAATACATCATTATTTACCGACATCATACCTGATAACAAGCCAGTGAGATTTCAGACTGCTAGACATGTTATGTATAGTAGGCCTTATATTTGAGGACAAAACCTGGACATTCTGTTGTAGTGTGTACAGTAGTGAGGTCTGTGTACTTATGGTGATTGCTGACAGAGTGTGTATTGCGAATATGTACCTTGACCTGTGTACAGACTGTGGTAGATGTCATTGTTTTTTGTCCTGTTATATCTGATGTTGCATGCTGCTCCTGTGTATGGTACCCTATTGTTGTACATGTTTGTAGGGCCAAATCCACACATGTCCCACAGCACAGTTAGGCATCGGAATACACTGTATATTGGCTCAGTCTATGTAGGGTTAGTGTTTGAGTGGCACATATGAGGATGGTGTTGATCAGACAGTCCAGATACTGTAATATTAAGCACACTTATCATATGTGTCTGTGGCAGTGTTCAGATTGGTTGTGGGTATGCACTGTCACACGAGTGTCTGTTACTCTGTGCTGTTACATGCCTATAGAGCCTGCTATATTTTCAGGTACATGTGTATTCCCCCATAAGAAATGTAGGCCAGTGTTGTGTATGTATATGTATATATATATATATATATATATATATATATATATATATATATATATATATATAGAGAGAGAGAGAGAGAGAGTGCATTCAAACATCAGGTCCACACTCTCTAACTTTCCTTCCTGCACAGCTGCACTGTTCTGCCTTGCTACAACACAGACAGGTGTCATATGTGGAGACAGCCTAATATTAGGGGGGTATATATAGGGACAGATTGCAGGTAAACGTATTACATGTGTCTATATCATATTCTCAAAAGCCAACAATGTTGAATCTGACATTGTCAACACGAGAATATCGAACGCTCAGAATCTCGAGCATGTAAATTGAAATCTCCGTAAGGGGGGATTTCTATTTACTGCAATGTAGTGCCATCTTGGAGTCGGTATATTTAGGTAGCGGGGTTGCAGGGCGGCTTGCCCCCCTGCTTAAACCCTTTAGGGTACATAATTTTTTGTCTTTTTATAAGGTCGACGTTTGAAGACATCGACCATATGGTGTCGACCATATGTTGTTCGATGTTTTCAACTGTCGATCTTATAATATAGACTCTATTACAAACCTATGGCATTTGTGCATGCTACATTACACGTTAACATGACTGTCCTCCAAGTGTTGGGCTCTGAAACTCATATGTCCATCATAACGGCATTACTTCCATGACCAGTTATTGGCCACACTAATAAACATGTCTTGCAGTACACAACACACAGTATGATGGCTTACATCTTGTCATTCAGTGCTGATATGCACAGTTGACAGGTATGGCCCACTGCCCACAGGAACCGACACTATTGTCCATAGCAGTTGTTCAGCAGGACATCATTAGAACAACACCTGATGGCACATATACATTATTCCACATCATCTATCCCATTATTATAGACCAAGTACTACATTCAATTACATGCATATATGCTTCACATACCTGTTGTGGGATTGTCATCTCTTCTAGATACAGTTTGCTGTGTCCCCTTGGTTAACTTGGGATGTCTGTAGGTTCAGTTGTTGAACAACTTTATATTTACTGGATGTTTGTTTGTTTTTTTTTCTCTCTCTCTCTGTCCACTACATGGATTGGTTTGCTTTTAATAGATTGCAGCATGGATTTTGTAGGTGATGCACATGATCAGATGATGGCCTCTGCACTAATCAGTGTCCACTACTTGCTACCTGCATGCAGCCTGCTGTGTAGTACTTCCAATTACCACTGTCATGGCAACCCTCTACTATAAATTATTAAATCATGTGGGCATGGTCCCTTTACTTTTCCTCTATGGAGGACATCCTTCCTGTGTGTGGGCAGCAGTGTTACAGACAGCAAGTAGTAATACCTCTTACAAGAGGACTTGCAGACACAGGCCAACTGCATATTTGTATAAGGTTCCAGACCTACAGACAATGTGAGTAGTGTTGTTATATGCATTGTATACTGCTAGTGTTACAGGGTTTGTGTATGTACATACTAGTTTAGCATGGAATGCAGTCTGCATAGCTGTCAACTGTGGGCCTATCCACATGATAGCCAGAGGATTGGCTGTTATGTTTTTTCTGTCCACCACACAGGTCTTGTCTCAGATATATCACTGGCATTCTGTCTATTGAGTGCTATTAGTACATGGCTACATCCATTTGTGTTTTTGACTTCATATTCCTGAATAAGGGTATGTTGCAACCAATCCTGTAACACCAGCAACTTTCTCAGTGTATAATAACAATATTGCAAATATGGCCCTGTGTTTCAGCCTCTGTCCTCCACCTATATACCAGGCTTTGTCTATATGTCATGTAGTAACAGGTTAAGTAGTGGTCTATGATTATGTGCTGCCATTCATGCCATCATTCCAGTGATGTTGTGGGGTAGGGTCCATAGATATGTGGGCAACAGCTGAACAGAACATGTGTATCCTTGTACAGTCCAGAGGTCAGTGTATGCAACACTGTTATATGCCCCTGTAAGTCATTCTATGAGGCAGGGGTATGCACCATATATAACCTAGGCTGTTACAACCTGAGGGATATCAGTAGTAAGACACCTTAAGGTATATGGTTGTAAATTTTCATACATTTCACCTTGGGAACATTGGTGGGCTAGTGCTTACTGTTTTACAGACTTTTGTGTTTGTCAGTGTGATAGTGATGTTTTAAGTTAAGCATTGTTATGTAACAGATACAGCTTCATTGTGACAACTTAATTCTTTTCCCCTAGGGGTTGAGTACAGAGTGTAAATGGAGGCTGCTGAACTACATCTGCATTACTTACTGTTGATAGATTCTTATCTTCTGGGCCAATGTTTCTTTACTGTTGTACTACTTGAAGGCCTTGGCCTGGACAGCAGCATATGTTATGCTTTCGGATTTTCTTTATAAAATGTTTTGCTTGAGAGTTGCATTACTCAGTTGTTATGTATTTCAAACACTTAACAGCTATATGACATGGCATATACAACTGTAATAGTACACAAATAAACATTTCTTATGTATGCAAACCTGTGTGTGGTGTTATATCCTTTGACTTCTCTGTGGTATATGTTTCATGCAATAATTGTCTTCTGTATGAGATAATCAAACACTGTCCATTTTAAAAGATGAGAACTGTAGGAATGCTGGCTGTTCAATATGCTGTCCACTCTCTAAATATGTATCTTCCTATACATATCTATAGGTAGTAATATATGTATATATATATATATATATATATATATATATATATATATATATATATATATGTGTGTGTGTGTGTATCTGCATGTATGTGTGTATATGTATCATTGGAATGTTTTCTGCTTCCACATTGTACATTCCCTATGTAGACAGTTCTGCATGATATCTTATTGATATCATCCTGACATCATACAGGTGGGATGGATTACTGTTAACTTCTTGTGGCAATGTTGTGTAGGGTCCTGGGTATGAGACTTGCAAGTGTTGGTATTGTGTTGCAAAGCAGATCTGTTTGGCTGTGGAGGAGGGGATGATATCAATAATTACAAGAGGTACTTAAATTGGGCCCTCTCACCCCCATTAATAGTGCCTTTGGTCATGTATGCATTTGTTGTGTTCTCTTATATATATCTGTTTACATCTGTATATATATATATACATATACATATATATATATATATATATATACATATTTATATACATATATATATATATACATATATTTATATACATATATATATATACATATATTTATATACATATATATATATACATATATATATATATATATATATATTTATATATATATATACATATATATATATATATATATATACATATATATATATATATATATATATATATATATATATATATATATATATATATATATATATACATATATATATATATATATATATATATATATATATATATACACACACACACACACACACACACACACACACACACACACACACACACACACACACACACACACACACACACACACACACACACCTCTACATATATAAATACTTTTCCTCTACTGTTATATGACTGTGATGGATGATATGTTTGAGAAAACATCAGAGTTATGTATATCTGACATGGCTTAGTGGTAAATCACTTTGTTCTATGGTGTTCAGGGTCCTGGGCCCAGACTTGCAAAGGCTGTTTATTTTGTTGCTGGGCAGAACATGCGCTGTTGGATACAGAGTGATTAAGGCACTTTTAAGCAGTTGTAAGTGGGTTTGCGCAACGATAAGCAATGCTAACTTCCGGTTAAATATGCTTACTGAGAGTTAGCTTCAAAATTGCTTAACCTGTGTGCATATTGCTTACCCCCACGCAAACAGGATTAAACCTGCTTATTACTGCTTAAAAGTGCTTACCCGCTTATCCCCGCACTACTTTAGAAAGAAATGAAACATGGGTCTTGGGAAAGTGGTAGATTTGGACACTTTGTACATATTTTACACTATTTGCTGTATGGCATGGATGTATCATTCATTACACATTATAACTTTGTTTAGTATCCCTGATTCATGTGTACGTATACTGTATGGGGCACTTGTGTTTATCTGTGTATTTTACCACACTATTACAATGGCACCTCATATCTGCACTTAATGCAGTACCCCAGTTCACAAATATATGTTATTTTGTAGGTTATACAGCAAAACTATTTTTCATAAATTGCTTTAACATGGAAAATGGAATTTACTACAGTGAGGATCGAACTGGGAATCAGTGCTCACAAAGCAAACACTCTGACCACTACACTATTGCAGTACTGCTTCAACTGAATGTATCTTGCTATTTATCTTTTTGTGCTATTTAAGCTACAGTATGTGTAGCTAAGCAATGGGCAAACGTGCAGCTAAGGTTAAATTTAATCTGTTGATAAAAAAAAATCTAGTGTTATTTTCTCTAGAAAGGGACAAGTTTCACTTATTGCTCTGGATTTCTGCATGTATCTGCACATTTGGCAGACATCCTAGCAACCCCCCATACCTCTCAACCTCTTCATGCAAAATATCTGGACAAAGCTTGACAAAATGAGGTACAACTAGGGACATATTTTAAATATTGCTCTTATAAACTTAAGTAAGTCACTGGAGTAACAGGATTTGTTTTAATATAACTTTTCTGAAGGATTTGGAGTCTCAAATTCAAATGTATGCCATTATTTAACTACTTCAATCCTGAGATGATCCCAGTGATTTTCCAGGACAAATGAGGTACAGGCCAAAAGCATAAGCAAAATATGTGGACATTCTGTGAAGATCTGTATAGTTGAGAGGTATGCAATTCCCTTTGAGCATTCTTGCTCATTGTAATTGCCAAATGGCAATTACTGAGTTCAAGGGCATGTATATTGTGAGAGCTCTCCTCTCAGATTCACCCCCCTGCACTCGTCCACACTTCATGTCTGTTTAGGAGCAGAGGCAGCGCGCCTTCATAACTATGCATGGTGTGCTGCCATGCTGCTCTTAAATGGTTGTTTCCATGCAGGAGTAAACTATTCCTGCACAGAACCTTACTGATTCCTGGGGTTGAACATTTTTCATGGGAGAGAACTATTGCAAGACATTGTAGCTGGGCAATTCTTTTGTAAAAAAAAAATGTGCAGCTCATTTTTAGGATGGGGTGATTGCTTCCTTTACTCCAGAGTGCTTGCATGTTTACACAGAGGGAAAGGAGCTTGTTTCAGCGAGAGAAAGAGAGATCAGGAGAGCTTGGAAAGCACTACTGATGCTAAGGATAGCATGGGTAGAATTATTTTGTGTTTCTTTGTTTTTATTGAGGTAAGCCCCAGTTTCTCACTTGTCCCCGATTTTAGCTTAATGCTGCAAATCTCCGAGTGGTGCTTAGTGTATGTTTGGGAGTGAGTATATGTGTTCAAGAGCAACATGTTGAAATTACTATATTATTGTAGTCGTAGTTTCTTTTTTCTTTCACTCTCCTCACCATCAGTCATCAGACACATGCAGAGAACTGTGCTGCCTTTTTGAGAAGGGGTGTGGTGACAACTTGTACATGAAAGCACAAGGTCATCATATGATTACTGCTGACCAGTAAAGGTGTTATAGCTTGTTGGGGACGGTGTATCTGTTTACCAATCACAAGCTAATATAGCAAAATGTTACTGTTGTTATTTTTTTCATTCTTTTCTCACTGAGATATTAGTATATAGAAAGGTGCTGTCATTTTTGGGGGCATACAAAACATAAGAACAAAGGGAGGTTATGGTTGATTTGGTTTGTTAGAGGGCACCACCCATCACAGAGGAAAGTCTGCCATTATTATTATATTTTGTAGCAACTTCACAGGCCGAGTTGGTGTACCTTCTCAGAAGGGGCACAGTCCACTGGGACAGTGTGTGCATTTTGTACCCAAATTGGTTATTAAGAATTCTGATTTTTTTTTTATTACTGTGGTTGCCTTAAGGGAGCTAAAATATGATTTCTTACAAGAAGCCAACAAAATCCAGCATTTCACACAGCTTTTGTTGTTCCATTTTGTATTTACTTTTTACCTTGGGGTTGTTTGACTATTTCTTGCAAAGTGTGGTTGAACTGCTATGCATTAAATCATCAACAGACCAGAAGGGGAAATAAATTAAAATGTTTTCAAGTTCTCAAGAGCCAGGGAAACATTCCTGCTGTTAGATATGGTGTGGTATACTTGTACACTATTGCTTATTATAATTTTTTTCCATTTTTCATTGTCATCAGACCTGTAGCTTGGACACAGTGATGGAGGTGGCTGGGTGGAAGCTGTTAGGAAGTGGGATCGACATAGCCCACTTGACTGTCCAGATTTTTGCTTCATATTTTTGGTCTGTTCTTCATAAATATTTGTGATTTTCTGGATTTTTGTGTCAAATCAGTGAGTAATGCATTCACTAAATAATAACAGGCATTTGAGTTTCAGACTTCATATCCTTCAGAAAATGCATGTTAACACAATATCTTTTATTCTGTTAGCTTTCAAAGCTAATATGAGCAATATTTAAAAATTGCCCCTATTGGGCGGGTTTGTACTCCCAGTTATTTTTGGTTTTGTCCAGATTTTTTGTGCTAAGAGGTTGAGACATATGGGTCAACATACCATTAGCATTCATTCATTCATTCATTTGAGTGAATTCTGGTAATGCCAATGTCTGGTTGGCTGTAACTGTATTTTTAATTTATTTTATTTTATTTATTTATTTATTGTTCCTTAAACAATCACCTCTGGACTTTCGAGTGTAGTTATTTTTAACAGAGCTACTGCTGTGCTTGTTTACTCTGTTTTGACTCTTATTGGGTTCAAATAGGATCTGGCATGGCTCTTCTTCAAACATCCCATGCTTGTCCATCTTTATCTGTAACTATGACTGTATAATAACAAGGGAAAGGGTACCTTAGGCACTGACAAAGGTACTGGAAAAGATTATCTGATACTCCAGCTCAGGAACACTGGAAAAAATATATAGTGGTGTTCAGGCATTCATAGGCATTCACTGCACTGCTGCATAGTGCTTGCAAAAAATGCTTGGTGTGAGAAATACTATTTATAAATGTATATCTAGCCAATTATTACTTTTAAGCTCAGATATGCTAATCAGCATCATTGCAATACAGCAATCACTGCAAGTTGTAGAGCTGTCATGCCAAGCAATAGTACAAAAGAGGTCATTCATGATTGTGCACCTGGAACTGATGTGTTACGATATGAAATTATATTAAGTGCAACACCTACAGACAGTCGACCCAATCCATTTTGGATTCACTAAGGGCAGGTCCTGAATACTTAACTTAGTTGATTTCATTAAAAAAGTTACTGAAACAATGGATGAGGGAAAATAGTGCACACCACATATAGAGACTTTGCAAAGGCATTAGGCACAATCCCACACTCAGGACTCGTAGCTAAAATCTCCCAGCTAAATGTCAACCCATATGTAACTCCCCAGATAGCAACTTGGCTCACAAATAGTATATAGGAAGTTAGAATGGGGTGGCTGTACCTACTAAAAAAGACCTGTCACAAGTGTTATACCCCAGGGTTCAATGCTTGGGCCACACTTCTTTGGCATTTACTTCTCAGAGGTGAAAGTTAATGTTAAGGGCTTGTGGCTGACCAAGTCTGCAGATGACTGCAAAGCTGGTATCGTCATAAACTTCCAACAGAGTACCAAGATTTTAGGGCAGCTAAAAACAGGATGAGGACAAGCAGGATGAAAAGGAGGTTGAAGGTTGTCTCACTTTCCCACTTTTGCACTGTTATTTGTGTAAATAAATGGATGTGAGGGAATCAGTTGCACAATGAGCATGGGCTGTTATGCATATGTAATGTGAATAAAGATGACATGCCAAAGAGAAAAGAAAAGGTTACGGACTAAGAGAAGAAAGCCATGAAATATAGAGATATGAATGGGCAATCCAGCAAAATGTTACATTGTGGGAAAAACATGGATTATGATTCTTTGTGAGGCACAACATAATGAGGGTATGGAATAAAAAGGGAGTGTGAAAATATGCCTACTTATTAAAGACAGAGATTAATGGAAAATTTAGGTTTTGGTAATTTAAAAACCTAACAGACAAATGTATTAGGAAGTGTGGTATGGTGGCCATATACAAGACTAAAGGAAAACTATAATAACAGTTGAAAATTAGCTTGCCAACTTTGAGAAAATAATTTCATGGAGAAAAAAAGGCAGTGGAAAACCCAGGTTTGCAACATAGAGAGATGGATCCCTGAATAAAACCCAGATGACCAAGGTTCAGTTAGCGGCCCCAGCATTGGTGGAGCCATGCAAAGAGGGGGATGAGTGGAGAGGTGGGGCCTACTGACCCATCCCAGAGAGAGGCAGAGAAGGAGGATTGTGTGCCCTTGTGAATATGCAGTACACTGAGTGTGATTTCATTGGCAGTAACCAGGGAAATCACCACTCAAGCTTTAGATGAAGAAGCAGGGATGCTTGGAGGTAACACCCCTTCCAAACGTGAGGGGGTGTTCTCTATGGTAAGTCCATTGCACATCCTGCCCTGCACTTCAATGAGTATATGCAGGGAACAGAACTGCACAAAAAACAAAAAACTAAACAAAACAAACAAACAACAACAAAAAAAAAAACAGATCTTTTCAAACCAGCCTTGACTGTTGTCTGAATGATGGCCCCCCTCCCTTTGTCCCTCAGCTTGGTGATGGGGAATGAATGTATCAAATGACCAGTAGTGAGCTGATGATCAACAGGCAACAGGGGAAAAAACAGGGGAAAAACAAGAAGGGTATGGAATTTAATACAGGCTAGCATTACTGGAACAAAGAGTACAATGGATACACTAGCATTTCAAAGATGGTGGACAGCAGATGAGAGGAGCCAGCCTGAACCTGAATGAAAGTTGTCAAGTTCAGGAGGCTTTTGCCACAGCTTTAGAGAGAGACATTATGTATGGAATCAACAGTCATGTATATTGCATTAGTGGTTCTACACCCTTTAAGACTGATGGCAGTAGGCAGGAAGGAGGAAGGATGACAAGTGTCACAGAGGAGGGAAACACAAAAAATGGCTGAAGCACATGTTGTGAGAAGGTCAGGAAATTAGAGAATGATGAAGTCTGTGGGTCTAAAAAGGCAGCAGCTGTTCCACAAAGAAATTGAACACACTTAGCATTTTGGTATATGGATGACAGTTGATTTTAAACAAGACTGATAAGTGTAAAAATACATTTTTTGGGTTTATTTTTTTATTGAGATAAATGAAACTGAGGTATATTAGAAAGAAAACAAAGGGCAACTAGTACAAAATTCCTGCTGAAGAAGTTTTAACATTGACAACAAATATACTAAGCACCTATAAGATGAGGAGCATAATATATAAATTGGGTAAAGACTGGTCAGAAATGTCCACAAAGACACAAAGAAAAGATTTGGTGAATCTGTATTCTGTGTAACAGTGCTATGGTGACATTTTTTTTTCATAGCTGGAGTAGTTAATAGTGCCATGGTGGTGCTGAGTGCCAAACTTGTAGACAGCAATGTTTTTTGCAGCTGTAGTAGTTAATGGTGCCATGGTGGTGCTGTGTGCCAAACTTGCAGACAGCAATGTTATGTTATGTCATGTAATGCTAAGAGATTTACAGATTTGTTTTAGAAGTTCCATAATACATGTACTATTGCAAAGTGGGTGTCAGAGTGTGTGGGGAGGTCATATGTCCTGGAATGTTTATTAACACAATTGGCAAAACTTTTGCTATTTTTTTATTTCTAAGTGAGTCAGACAATCAATTGCCTTTTGTATAAAGGGTGTGTTACTCTACTGAATAACATATTGCATTTAAACCCAATGCAGAGTTACATTTAAACCCAATGCAGAATTTACACTGACAACCCATTCCTCATACCACCCAACACTATAAACTGTGAGAGATGCACTTATATAGTTTACAATGACAACCCTCTCCTCCTACCACCCAACACTACAACCTGTGAGAGATGCACTTATTTAGCCAAACTGGAAGCCAAGCTCTCTCCAGCCAAGACTGGACTAGACAGTCAAAAGAAGAAGGTAAACACCTGCACCACACCACATTCATCACATAGTCCTTCAAAACCTACACCACCAAAACTCACACATAGAAACACAAAACACGCACCTACATTCACGGAGGCTCTCAATAAAAATCTGCCCAAGAAACAGAGACCTCCAAAGCTGAAATGCAAGCAACCACCACCACCCAACACTACCCAAATGACACATAGCCCACAAAATCAGTGTGCAACTCAACCGCAGCCCATAAGGCAAAACAACATACCCAACACACACTAGTCATAATTGACTCTATAGTCAGGCACACAATTGTCCCACTAACCAGGCTAAACAAGGAGAAAGTTACTGTCAGCTGCCTGTCGGGTGCCAGGATCCGCCTCATAATGCACACACTCAGGTCACTCCACAACAAGTATAAATATGACTCTGTCATTGTCCATGTTGGTGTGAATGACCTGAGACGTACCTCCCTGGACTACATGAAGAGACATGGAGGAGCTCTCAGATCTTGTAGCTCAGGCAGGTATGACCCTAGCCCTGAGTAGCATCCTGCCATCGCCCAGAATGATACCACAGTACAAGGACAAAATGATTGACTTCAACAATTGGCTAAGCTTCTGGTGTCATTCTAAGGGGATCCAGTATCTGTTTTCCTGGGACGACATGATCGACCGACCACGATGCTTTGGCAGAGATGGCCTGCACCTGTCACACTTGGGATTCCGGATACTGGCTAAGGCTCTTGCCACTCCTATAGTACCTTTTTTAGGCAAGGTTCAAATGACAAATTCACCACTGTAACAGGTACAAGCAAGTAAATACTGAGGGTAATGATACTCAATGCTAGAAGTCTAAACCTCAAAATGCACTCACTCGAGGCACTCCTTAAAATGGAGAACATCAAAATCTGTGCAGTGACAGAGATCTGGTTCAAGGCTCCAGAGAGCACCCCTGCATTACCAGGCTATAATTCATATCATACCTTTCGGCCACCTAACCTGGACCAAAACATTAAAGGTGGAGGCATGTCCATATTCATTAAGGATATCCACACCTCCAGGCTAGTTGCTCGACATAATGCATCCTAAATTATCCAAGTGCAACTAACACTGGGCAGGACTGCAATCCAGGTTGTAGCTTGTTACAGATCCCCCACTATGCCCCAGGATTCCCACTTCTCATTTCTTGATATACTAAAAAATATTAAGGTACAGCCCAGTACCCTAATAATGGGCGATTTCAACTACCCCACCATCAACTGGGAAAACTACTCATGTACTAACTCATTTGCTCAATGTTTTCTGGAATTCATATATTCCAATGCCCTGGATCAGCTTGTCCATACTCCAACCAGGGGCAGCAATATCCTGGACTTGGTCATTACCAATATGGGTAACTGGTGTTCCATGCCAGAGGTCAACTGCTCGCTGGTCAGATCCGACCACAAGCTCATCACCCTAGGCATCTATATCCCGCCCCCATGCCCCATTAAGGAAACCACCATAAAAAACTTCTCCAAAGCCAACTTCATGCTTCTTAATACAGAAGTGTCAAACTTCACGACACCCATGCAGACGGAAAATAGAGGTACAACTGCTGAATCTTATACAATGCATTGTATAAGCACATACAGAAGTGAATGGATCATGTCATCCCCAACAGAACCAAGACGCTATCATCCAAAAAAAGGAAGCTAATCTGGTGGTCCCCTGCCATAAACAAACTCTACAACAGAAGGAAGAAGCTGTTGCAAAAAAAGTAAAATCCCATGATTGGAAGAACTCCCTGGTTAGCCTCAGTAAGAAGCTGAGATCCTTCATAAAATCCGTCAAAGCTAGTTATGAAAATAAAATTGCCACTGATTCTAAAGACAACCACAAAGTATTCTACAGCTATATCAAGAATCTCAATGGCAACACTCAGATTTGCTCTGAGCTACAGCACAATGGCACTAGATATGCAGAACCAACTGATATTGCCAACATTCTGGCAGATAGGTTCAGTGCAAACTTTACCCCTCTCTCACCCTCCAAAGGGCCCATCTCAATACTGGAAGAATGCAAAGCCCCTATAATCAAGGACACACAAGTAAAGACTGCACTCTCCAAAGCCAAGAACACAGCATCCATGGGACCAGACAACATCCCAGGCTGCGTTCTGTATGAACTAAAGAACAAAATGGCATGCCACCTAAATACCATGTTCAATCATAGCCTCACTTCAGGCTTTCTGCCTACTGAATGGCACACAGTGACGGTTATCCCACTGCACAAAAGGGGTGCCACCACGAACCCTGGGAACTACCACCCCATTAGCCTGATGAGCCTGGTCTGCAACGCCATGGAACGTATCATCTTGGAGCTTATAAACAAAGATATAGGTAACTTGCAAACTCTGGACCCCACTCAGTTTGGGTTTGTAAAAGGTAGTTCATGTCTCCTAAACCTGAATGACTTGTTTGAAGCAGTCACCAGAGCCGTGGACGAGGGTAAGGTGGTGCACACAGCCTATCTTGACCTTGCCAAGGCTTTTGACACCACCCTCACTCTGGAATTATAATAAACTCACTAAACTGGGCATAAATCCCTATGTCACAAGATGGGTGGCCAACTGGCTCACTGACAGAATCTACACAGTGAAAGTAGTCTACTCCAAATCCGACTTCATACCAGTGACAAGTGGAGTACCACAGGGTTCAGTCCTGGGTCCTCTCCTGTTTGCCATCTACTTTTCTGAAGTTCAGGCTAACACAGAAGGTATTTGGCTAATGAAGTTTGCAGATGACTGTAAACTAGGAGCCATAATAGAATCACCTAATGATGTGGACATTCTAAAAAGGGGCCTCACTGAGACAGATGCTTTGTGTGAAAGTCATGGCCAAGAAGTGCATTGCCATCCCCTTTGAGAAAAAACTCTGTACCCATGAGCTACCACATAGGTGGTAGCCTTCTAAACACTGAAAGTGTGATATGAAACCTTGGGACACAGGTGGATAGTAGTCTCTCCTTTTATAATCACATCACCACAGTAGTCAGGAAATCCTTCTACATGGCACACCTCATCACAAAGGGGTTCTCCTTCAGAAAAAAAGGAGGTCATTGTTTCTCTCTACTCATCCCTCATTAAACCCATTGTAGAGCACAATGTCCCATTTGGCATGTACCTCACAAGACATCTACAACAACTGGAAAGGCCATAGAAATACCTCACTAAGAGGATTACCGGCCTCAAAAAGATGCCATACGCAGACTGTCTCAAAAAATCCAGCTCTACTCCATCGCATATCACCTACTCAGAGGAGATCTTTGCCTAACATACAAAGCTATGTCTAACCCAGAGCTGTTGAACATGCTCCACTTAAAGAAATCACAATCTCTCTGAGCCACATGCTCCAGGGGCCTAAACCTTGTCACCACAATAAACAGAACATGCTGGAGGGATATATTCCTGTCCCAGGGACTTCCCATGCTTTGGAACAGACTACCCATTCATGTCAAACAAAGCTCCTCATTAGCCCTCTTCAAGAAAAATATTGACGATTGGATGGGAAATAGGAAATTCATCCTGGGGATCAATTCTGTGGCTCTGCTCAACAGGGGCACAGGAAAATAATTTTCTTGGGTGGCAAAAGCCAGGGAACCTTTTTGGCTAGGCTTATATAGACCCCAGGGCTGATAACCTAGTACCTACCTATGAACCTATGAACATAAGTGCTATTGATATGACTTCTTGCTATCTTGTTCTACAATACTTTCTTCACTCCATTACTTTTTATACCACTTGTTTATTATTATTTTTTATATTTGAATGTAGTTCTTAATAGTTTTTATACTTAGCATCAGTAAAGTTTTATAAGTGGAGCTAATCTCCCCGGGCCTCTACTGAAAATGGACATGTATCCAGCTAGACTAGCCCAGTCAACAAATGTAAAATAAAATAAATAAATAAAATATACATCCACACATCAGTAGTTAACACTGAGTCCATACCTTGACTGCAAGCAGTGGTGCCTTGAATAATCTCATTTCAGTAACACAGTTTTCTAAGGTTAATGCAGCAATGATTGTAGTGCAGGAGTCAAAAACACAGCTCAACACAACACTCCATGAAGGCTGTGCTAGGACTTTAACACTAAGACAAGCACCTCAAGCACAAAAACAGAAGGACAGGTAGTCAGTGCATATAGGAATGTAGTGCATTAGATTTCCTGACAAAGAATTTTGCTGGTTTGAGGGCTGCTCGACTTTCAGATCCTTGTTATAGTTACTTCCTATTTGTTCCTTGCTGTGGTCCTTGCTTTTTGTTTATCACTAGCTGCCTCTGTTTCGCAGTACTAGGTTCTATGATCACTGACCAGTCCTATGACCAGTCTGAGAAGGGAATCCTGTTACATAATTTTCTCCAAGCCTGTTGGCATTCATCATTGGTACCACTGGTTATTGCCCTTGTGATGCCATTTCTTAAGATCTACTTTGCAGTTAGTATTAATTCATTTTGGTTCCCAGTGTCCTTTGATTAGCAAGAATCTTTTTCTCATCAGTCTCATATATCTCATCCTTTCCCAGCATCCTAGGAAAGTGATATAGAAAGGAGAACCAGTGACCATTGTTGACCTCCATCAGGTGTTGGACTATCTTTTTTGTGTTCCTGCAAGCATCCCCAAAGTGGCAAACTGATACACTGTTAAAGTAAAGCCTTCAGTACGTGGCAGAGATCCCTAGCCATAGTGTGATGCATTTTTTTGCATGCTGAAACATTCTTTGTTAGTCAAACCCCAGCTGTATTCTGTAATGGTTACTGGCCTCTGCTATGTACCAGCTGCAGATTGGACTAAACCAGCATGTTCTGTCCCTCCATAACTGATCTAACACTGGCTACTGTCTTTCATTCAGCTGTCTGGCTCCTCTACTTCATAGCTTGGCTATCTGTACCCAGAACACCAGGACACAATTGGAGGTTTGTCCAGTTCTGAAATGGAGCTATTTCCTTGCATGCCTTTCTCTATGTTACTTTGACTTATTCTACAGTGAGGCATGCATGCATCATTGATTTTTAAATTTTGATAAGTATAAATTAAAAAGTATAAAAACAGAAAAAAAGGTATTTTCTGCAAGAGGGCAAGTCCCACTGGACATCCTATGTGGGGGCTTTGGAACCCACTCCTGTATCTTATGGATACCAGCTCTATAACTGTGGTTGCAGTACAGTGGGAAAATATAAAATAAAATGACTTAAAACTACTGGAATGCACTGCTGGCTTGCACAATGGTAGTGCATATAATTTTATCAAAGGAGGTGGTGCCATTTTGGATTTTTGCTCCTTCCTATCTTGTTTTACCATTCTACTCAATTTCCACCCATTTGTTTAGATATCATAATACTCCTTAAGCCTACTGCTTATTGAGACAAGAATCAAGTACGAGGTGGCCGTCAGCCTGGATGGCTTGGCTTTTCTGTATGCAAGTACCCCACCCTCTACATGCTGGCTAGCAGAGTGCAATGGCCCACTGCTGAGTCTGGTGCTGATACCCACTTTGTAGCACTCAGCCTCCTGCTGAAGTGCCCCAACTCCTTGGTAATCTCATGCATCTTTGATCCTTAGGCTTTAAACTAGTCATGTGTTTTCTGATCAACATAGCAGGTCCAGTACAAATCTCTCTCCTAGGTTTTTGACCTAACATGGGTTGCATATTCCTAACCTTCTTGAATTATCCCATGCTACACCTAGGCTGCTAGTCAAGTCCAAGTAGACTTGGGGGGGGGGGTAAGCAGAGTTTTAACCCAGTCTGACATGGTGTTGACATTCTAGAAAACATGGCACAAAAAACTAGTAAAAACAAAGAACAGGTCCAAGCAACAGTAGAATCAATGCCAGAATTTAATAAAAACTTTAAGCGCTTTTCGTTTGCTATGTGTGCAAACTTCATCAGAAGTAAAAGCAACTAAAAATACGTTGTCCTTTCAAATCACTCAATCAAAAAAATGCAGGACAGTTTTACCAATTATTACCACTTAACAAGCTACCCTTAAAGTAAAATGTAAACAAATGTAAAATAAGTTGTATTCCAACCTTTTACAATAATAAACGTTAACAAACATTAAAAAATGATGAATAAAAGATAATAAATACATTACATTTATAAAACCCAGGTTACACAAGTATAATGTCCAGTACCTAGAAACTAAGTATTAACTTTTGTGTTAACTGTTACTACAACAGTGATGGTGAAAATGTTCACTTTAATATGAACTATCATCTTGCAAACTCTTCAAATTTAAAATTATGCTAATAGAACAGGTCTCACTTGAGACCTGGAACATTGTATACATTGAGTTTGATTTGCCAAATGAGCTCGACCTCTTCAAGTTTAAGAGGTGTAGGGCCACCTCTCATATCTTGTAACATGTTGTCTATGGCCATAAATTTAAATTTATGGTCAACATTTAGTTGGATATGCTTGGCCAATGCGTTATCGGTCTTATTATGACCAATGGCGTACAGGTGTTCGTACATTCTGTCCCGGAGTCTTTGCTCCATCTTGCCTATATAAAAGGCCAGACAGCATGTGCATTTGGTCAAATAGACCACAAATCTGGAGTTACAGTTAAACCTAGATTTGAGTTTACATTGCTGGCTGTTCACAACAAATGAGTTAGCTACCTCCACATTTTTACAAAAAATTGCAATTCTCACATTTATTCATACCAACTACTCTGGGAACCCTATGATACTGTTTTTCCAGTAAGTTCTTAAGATTTCTACCATGTCTGAAAATAACTTTGGGTGTATTACCAAGTTTGTTAAATAACATTTGGTTGGATCTAAAAAGCTCCCAGTTATTCTGCAAAATTTTAGTGCAAAGATTACTTTGTGCACTAAATGTGGTTATGAAGCTACAATGAAAAGACTGGTTACTCTGAGTAGTTGGCTCACGAGTACCCTCCAGTGCTAGCAATACGGGGTCTTTAATGTTGTCAAGGGATGAGGACATCATAGATAAGATAGGTTTGTAAAACTGGATTAACCTTTTAAGGCTAACCTCCTCAATCAAGGAATCCAGTAAAGATTCCGGGTAATCACAATGTAAAAAAAGGCTTTTTAAGAACATACATTCCTCCATAAAGTCTTCCTCCTGGCTAATAATACATGAATCCCTAACTAGCTGACCCTGATGACAGAACGTTTCTGGTGAAATGGGTGACAACTAGAGAAATGAAGGAATGAATTGGAGTATGTACTTTTTCTATAAATTTTGGCCATGTAACAGCTCAGTGTTCTGTTCTTACTTAACCAAATATCTAAATACGCTATGGCCTCAGTGTTAAAGGTGGATGTAAACTGTAAAAATTCTGTAGATTGATTAAATATTTCCAACATGTAACGACCTGTCTCATGATCCCCATTTAGCAAAATGAATATGTCATCCAGGTATCTGGTATAGTATACAAGATCCTTTTGGACATTAATGTTCTTAAAGACAAATTCCGATTCCCAATGCACCATAAACCAAATTAGCTATGCTAGCACCGCAAGGGGAACCCATCACTATGCCCACTTTCTGCAGGTAAAATTCGTTGTTAAACATAAAAAAATTGTTTGTTAATACAAGATCGAACAATTTGATCACCAAAGAAGTCTCCGAACCTGGAGCTCCATGTTTGTTCAGCCTGAAGGCCACCCATTCAATACTGACCTCATGTGAATGCAAGTGTACAGGTCCTTGACATCGATTGTGAGAAAGTTGTGATTCTCATTGTACTCTACGTTGTTAATTTTAGCCAAAAAGGACCAAGAATCTTTACAGATTTGGTCCTCAAAGACTATATACTTCTGCAAAATTGCGTGTGGTGTTGACATTGAGGGGTGCATGATCTGAAATAAAATATAAGGAATAATGGCTAGGTAGGTGTTTACGATAATGTCATTATCACTTTGGGTTGTAGCAGTTATCAGCTGGAACCTCAGGCTTTAGAGGTTACAGCTAAATACACAGTGACCACAGGACAGAATGGTAACCATGTGAAATGTCAGAACCTGCTAGTGTGAGTCCCAAAACATGGTGACTGAATGGTCGAGAAAACTGATTTAAATATAGTAAATCTGAGAAGACTTTCTTGGAATATTCCCTTTCCACTGAGTTATGGTGATCTCAGAGTTAGTATTATATAAGTTTGGGAGTTGGGGTATGCTTCCCACATTAGGGGGTGCAGAGATGCTTCCCCCTGCAAAAAAAAGTTTAAAGGAGAAGAGCGATGTATGTTTGTAATTAGCTCTTCTCTGTGATTTTAGATCTTTTTTTCAGCATCTCAGCACTCAGCAGTTCAAGTGCCAACATTTTAATAGGGAGCCAACAGAATTCTAACATCCTTTTAATCAACCATGTATGGTGGCCATTTTTTTTAATGACACCCATTTTCTTTTCCTTTTTAAAACAATAGTAAAATATCAAATTGAAAGTAACATGAAAGGTTGATGTGACACCTTTGCACTGGCCCAGTAATCAAGGAGCATCAATCCTCACCACTGGCAACAGTGAAGGACGTACATAATGGGAGGATGATAAGTACATACACAGTAAAGTAAAATTTCCCTTAAGAGCACACAGAGATCACAATCAGTCCGGGGGCTGGTTTCTCCCCTTTCTCCAGATCCCCAGTAAGACTCCCCACTGCCACAGCTAAAGGGTTAAGATCTCAGCTGAGGAGTCAAGCAAAGATGTCTAGCACCCTTTCTGTCCAACCAGTGCTTTGTGTCCCTGCGCAAGTAGCTGGCACACACACACACACACACACACACACACACACACACACACACACGCACACGCACACACACTCACACACTTCAAGATTTGCTTTATATACAAACACACAGACACTCCTGGGGAAGGCTGGCACAGGTTTACTAGCTATGCCCCTTCTGCCCAGACTATAAGGTAGTTATCACTGCCACCAACCCCTCTTTATCAGCTACTTAAGGCCCTTACAAAAGGGTGACCAATCCTACTGTGTAGTGTTACTGTTATCCAAATGGTAAGTGTGACCAAGACTTACAAGGCTATTTAGGAGTGCCTGTACAGTGTCACAAAATACATATGCCAGTACTTTAAGAGCTTAAATATCTCTAAACACACCAGCCACAAAGATTGGTTTAAATATATTTCATAATAAATAATAAAAGAACAAGACAATACTCAATCAACACAGTACCTGCATAGTTCAGAATCACAGGAAATATTTTAAAACAACATTGCAGGGCAGTCTCATATAAATACGAAAACATCTCAACAAATCTCTACTATATTCCTATCTATATCTAAGAGAGATACTATACCATAAGTCTTACTTACAGACAACACACAGGCAAAAGTGATGATGATGGATGTTTCCTGGTCAAAGATAAAATACAAAATGCACAGTCTCTTTCTGAGAGAGTTCTTAACTTACTATGAAATCATTACTGCTGGGTCAGTTTGGATGACATCACTCTTGGTCACCTGCCTTCACTTCCCAGGCTAACAGAAACAAATAGAATTTTAATATCATTGTGTGAGAAATACATATCTCTCAGATCTTTGTTCAGAACTGTGTAACTGCTAGGAAGTCACAAAGCAATCAAACACTTTAATTTTAAACCTAGTAATTACTTTGCATTTCAGACAATAGAAAAACTGCTAGCTATAGACATTATGTCTGTTTCACTGAAACTGATAGATAACACATTTGTAAAACAATTTTAACTTATTTTCTTGAAGTTTTGTAAATTAACTCTGTGTGTTCCAGATTCTACTATTAAAACATACATTTGCACAGGTATATATACATTTCTGTTCTTTTCCAGTAGGGTGCACTGTGGACACATCCTTAAAGCTCAGTACTGTACAAATCCTGTTCAACACACACTTAATATACACACAACATATAGTTCTCTTACATTTGTAAGACAAGCATATGAATCATACTAATATTCACAAATTACATAGAATTATTTGCAAAATTCCAGATAGCTGGGGAGACCGTCATCCAGTATGCCAAAGCCTTCAGCTCCTAAAGGTGCCATGCCATCACACTTATGTTCCCATGCATGACATAGGGTATAATGGTGACATACAGATTTAGATAATCAGAACTTCTTTGTTGCCATTTCACATGCCGTTATCAAACATCAGTCTGAATGACCTTCTGCTATGCTAATTACCAAGCCATGTTTTCAGATAAGTACCCCATTGGGGTTTCTTCTGTTCCTTTACTTATTGGTTGTTATTGTGGTTATGTCTTCCGGAAAGGAAAAATGTCAGTGTGAGAGGTAGATTCCCCATAAAGACCATCAATACCAGTGTCTTTTTTATTTGGGTGCTTTCTACGATCACACACAGTCTTCTATCTACCAGGTGTTTGTGCCTAAGACCCTATGTAGTTGCCTCTCCTCTTTGTTCATATACCTGGAAAACACAACATCTTACGTTGTTGGATCAGCATGCTATGGCCAGACTCTTGCTATCTCAAGGGACAGCCATCTGCCAAGAAGAAGGCCAAAAAAGATAAGCCTGATCTGGATGTTGTCCTTCCTCCCCTGGTTAACTCTCTCGAGGCTGGTGAAAGCACAGAGGACCATCCAGTGCTTGCTTTGGATTCCTCTGCTGTGACTCCCTTTGGAGGCCGGCATGGATCTGGCTTCTTGCATGTCCGTAAAGGCTTTTCAAATATATGCACCTGGCATTCAGGAGGAAACTTGGCCCAGGGGGAATTCCTCAGATCTTAGTGTGGGAGGAGATTCTTACAACCATTATAGAATTGCATCAGCAGTCTGACTCCCCCCAATGGTGTTTCAAGTGGACGTCCCACAGGAAAAAGAAACAAAAGATGAAGCATATTTCCCCTGTTGTGAAGGATTCCCAAAGTGAATGGCAATATTTCACTTGGGGTTTATTTAATGCTTTGATGGCCTTAAAGCCACCTCAAGGAGTCTCTGTTCTTACCCCTCCCTGGGTTTCCACTTCACTGAAAAGCTAGGGAAATAGATTCCTTGGATGACAATCTGGACTCAGGGGAAGAATCCTTGGCCTATTCTTCTCAAATCCCTTCCCCTTCGGACTATGGTTCAGAGGAGGAGGATAACTGAAGTCTAAACTCCCCTTGGAAGAGCTCTTCTTTGGGTATACCATTGTCCGTATGATGAACTATTTTAAATGGGATTGTTCTCAAGTTTCAGATATTCATAAAATACATTATGAGCTCCTACAGATGATCTCCCAAACAATCTACTGTATCTCCTGTACTGGCTGCCCTTTTTGATACCTTTTCTTCAGCTTCTGTAGCCCCAGACTATCAGCCTCCTGCATTTAAGAAGCCAGAACGATTCTATAAAGTGCCTGAGGAGTATAAATTTCTTTATAAATGCCCTTCCATATTGTCTGTCTTTTCTGACAAACCATCCAAATCGTTGCCCTCCACCAAGCTGTTGCCTTCTGATAAGGATGGTAGGGCCATGGAAAGGTTGGGAAGAAAGTGATATGATGGGTATGTTTTAGATCTCTGTTCTCAGGTTTCTAAGGTGATTTCTGACCTTCCTGACTCTGAGGGGAAGGCTTTGGCCTTTTCCCTGCTGGGCTCCACTTCACAAGTTGCCCGCCATTCAATCAAATGCAGCTATGATGCAGCTGATGTCTCTTCCAGGGCTGGCACCTTGGCTTCATCTTCAGGCTTTGCCTGATGACATTAAGGCCAAACTTCTGGATGCTCCTTTGGATAACAAGAGTCTTTTTGGATCTGCTACTGCTGACCTTTTTTCAGTTCCGCCAGTAGAAGAGCAAGGCTTTGCAGGAACAGAAACATATTTTTAGTTTTCCTATCCCTAAATTTCAGAGGCAGTATCCTTCCAAAGCTGCCTTTGTTTTTAAGTAATCTCACCCTACTCCCAAGGGAATGAAGGGTTCTAGGCATGTGCCTCCTGCTAAGTCTGCTCAGCCTACTGCCTCCCAGAAGTCTTCTTTTCAGGACAAGCCTGGTTCTATTCAATGGTTTGTTTCCTCCCTCCCTTGGACAGGTTTTCCTTTTTGTTGTCTTTCCCTATCTCTTCTAAATTGACTATGAATCACTTCAGACTATTGGGTTCTGTCCATTATCCATCAGAGGTGTTTCGTGGTTTGGAAACCCCTTCCTCCCCTCTGAGGCAATACTCAACCTACTTGGGAACAGGTCTGTCATTTCCCAGGTTTATCATTCTCTTTTGGATCTGGGCTCCATTGAAGCCAAGCCTCCCACCCAGGTAAGGAAGAGATTTTATACTAGAATTGTTCCATCAAAGGAGGGTACATGGAGACCAATATTGGATCTTTCCTTGCTTAACCCCTTTCTCAAGATTCCTTCCTTTTAGATGTTATCCCTTCAGACATTGTTTCCTCTTCTTCCTCCACAAGCCTGTCTGGTATCCCTAGATCTCAAGGATGCACACCTTCACATCCTCATCCATCACCTTTTCAAGAAAATGTTTAGGTTTCTCTCTTTTTTGCATTTTCAGTTCTCTGCTTTGGCCTTTGACCTCTCTACTGCCCCACGGACATTCAACACATTTATTTATTTATTTCACATTTGTTAACTGTCTTAGTCCAACTGAGTTTGCAAACAAACCCATTTTCAGTGGAGACCCGGGGGGAAAAGCCCCAGCAAACATAAGTAAAGATAAAGTGACAATATACAAATATTAAATAACAATACGAAATAATTGTAAAAAAGAAAAGGTTAACTATTTGCATTGCACTGATAGTAAGCAACCCATTTTCAGTGGAGACCCAAAGGGAAAGAGCCCCAGCAAAGATAAACATACAGGACAAAAACTATTAAAAACAATGCAAATATGAAATTAATTATAAAGGGAAAAATTATGACCATTAAGGGTTGCACTGATAGCAGTGGTCTAAAATTTACTTCATATGAGAGTAAAAACAAAAAGATTGCCTTACTCCTGTCATTGCTTTTTGCAGGTTTCAAGGTATTCAGATTTTCCCTGTCTAGATGATCTGATTATTCAAGCTCCTTCCACCAATAGTCTGCTTCAGGATCTCAGGTTTACTACTTGCCTACTATACAATCTGGGGTTCAGCATAAACCTCCAGAAATCAGTTGTGATGCCTTCCCAGGATCAAAGTTTCCTCAGCTGCAGGCTTCAGAGAGTTCCCATGTTGGCATGTCTGTCTGCACCCAAGGCTCTGTCTCTAATAACCTTTTTCCAAACCCTTCTTCATCTGGTGTTTGTCATGGCCAGGGAATTTGTCAGGGTTCTGGGGTTTATGACTTCCACCATTCCCATACTCCCTCTCACCTCTCTCTATATATGATGAAACTTTAGTGGTACCTCAAATTGCTGTGACTTCAACATTACCACCACCTGGAGTTCCACGTACCTTTTCTTGCCTGTCTCAAGCTCGGGCTTTAGTGCTGGATTTATCAACCTTCTCTCAAAGTGGGGCTTCTTTTTCCAGCTGCAGTTGTCACTCATGAGCTCTATACAGACACCTCACACAAGGGGTGGGGTGTCTCCTGTGTGCCACTAAAGGTTCAGGGTCTCTGGCCTCCTTATCAGAGATTTAAGTTTTATTTTAACATAAAGGAAATATGGGTTCTACTTCTGGCTCTTCAGCCTTTCATTTCCTCTTTCATCCTGGGCAACTTAAAGTTTTTGCAGGCAATATCCCAGTGATGTGGTATGCTAACAATCAGCAAAGCCATATCATCTTTGCAGACTAGTTCTTCAGGCCTAGGATCTAGCTTATCCAGATCAAGTGACTCTTCTGGTAGTTTACATATCTCAGAGTGCACTGTAGTGTCAGACTCCTTCAGCAAGTCCAGCACACAGGTTAATGAAAGGATGCTTCACAGAAATGTTTTCCTGGACATTGTCCATTGGTGGGGTATTCCTCAGGTAGCTCCTTTTGCCACCCCTCTCAACAGATAACTTCCTCTATTCTGTTCTACAGTTCCAGGTCCTCTGATTTGGAAGGTGGATTCCCTGTCTTTTCCTTGGAAGAGGATGTTTCTGTATGCCTTTACCCCCTTCCTCTGATACCACAAGTTCTGCACAGTCTCAGGCAGGATTCTTACAAAATCATGCTGGAGAATCTCTTTTGGAACAGATAGCATTGATTCCCCCTTCTTTCTCACTTGGCCAGGGGCAATCACCACAAGTTACCTCAGAGAGTGTATCTTCTCATGCAAGAGAAGAGATCTGTTATCCATCTTCACTTGGTCACTCTTCAAATGACACTGCGGGTGAAAGGGTTTTAATCCCTTTCAGTAACTCTTTCTGAGGACATGCTTTGGGTGTTGCAGGAAGCCAGGAAAGGCACTGCCAGGAAATCATATATGTCAAAATGGAAAATATTTTCTGTCTGGTGCCTCTCTCCGAATTGGGATCCTCTATCAGTGGAGGTTCCTTTGATTCTCTATTATTTGCATGAACTGCTCCATGCTGGGTTGGCATATTCTTCAGTGAAAGCTCACCTCTCAGCATTTTCTGCTTGTCTGCCATTAAATCCCCCTCTGGCTTCTAGGTTTGGGTCAAGTAATTCCTTAAAGGTGCCCTTCATATCAGGGTTTCCTGGAATCTTATTCTGCTATCTTAGCACCTCAGTTTGGTATTTGAAAAATTGAGCAAGGCTCTTTTTGAGCCACCTTTCTCAGCTTCCGTGCAACATTGTACTTGAAAGTCTGCTCTGCTTTTGGCTCTTACTTCAGCCAAGAGAGTGTCTGAACTTCAGGCTCTCATGGCTATTCCTGCTCTGGTTTTCTATAGAGACAGGCTATCCCTTCGTGCTAATCCTTCTTTTATGCCCAAGGTGGTCAATGAGTTGTCACTTAATCAGTCTATTCATCTTCTTTCCTTGTGTCTTCTCTGCTGTCTGTTAGCAAGAAGGTTTTTCACACCTTGGATTTGCATAGACAACTCAGAAAATTTTCATAAAACTGAGAAGCTCTTTGTTTCTTTTCATCCCATGTCTTTGGGTTTAGCTGTTTATAAGAAAACTATCTCCTCCTTTATTTCTAAGGCCATTTCCTTTTGTTAATTTTTATATGGTAAATGTCTTTCCTCATCTGTAAAAACACATTCTACTAGGGCAATTGCCTCTTTTGGTGCCTTTTTTCAATGGTCGGGATACCAATTGTATCCTTGAAACTGCTAGTTAGTCCCCTCTTCATACTTTTCACTAAACATTACTAGTTGGATGTAGTTTCCAAGGCCAGATCAGGCTTTGCCAGGGATATCCTAATTGGAATTATGGAGGGTTCTTCTCTGCCTTCCTCCTTCCAGGCATCCTCTTGAGCTCTTCTACTCTCCCTTTGTTGAAGAATACTGCAACAGTAATATGGAAGGACATACTAAGGTTGTGCAAAATCTTAACATAACAGCAGATGTCTTTCTCTTCAGTGTTGCAAAATTCATTCCCTCCCTCCCTCATTGCGTCTCTGTCCTGACTCTTTTCCTGTGTTCTGGTTGCCCTTCTGGCTGAAGGGCCCTTTATTTTAACTTCTGGTTGTACACATTCCTATTTTTTCCCTGAGGGTATTCTATTCCTGCTGGGGTCACTTCCGAGTATCTGCATGCACGGGGAGCATACATGTGATGTATGGCATCTATAAGAGCTGAAGGATTCAGTATATTGACCAGGCTTTGGGATATCCTTAGCAGGAGATCCCTTAGGTGAAGAATACTGCAACAATGAAGAGAAGGACATCTATCAGTATGGTAAGATTTTACACAACTGTGCTTTCTTTTATGCTTGGATTTATTCAAATACAGCCTTTTGTTTGTTACCACAGTTTCTCCATTCACATACATACAAATAGCTTTTCCAAGAAGGTATGACAAGTTATTTTCTTATATAGAAATACACATTAGTGAAGAATTTGCTGCTAAATATCCACACAGTATTCATGTGAGTAAGCTGATCATCTTTTAATGATCATGTGGTATTGTTTTATTGTACAGCATGGTCATATAAATGCATTGTGGGTTTGGACTGTACATCTGAGTTTGTTTATCGAAATTACAGATTGTGTTGGTGTGGTTTATTTTCCTGCTGGGCTCCACTTCACAAGTTGCTCGCCATTCAATCAAATGCAGGTATGATACAGCTCATGCCTTTTCCAGGGCTGGCACCTTGGCTTCATCTTCAGACTTTGCCTGATGATATCAAGGTCAAACTTTTTGATGCTCCTTTGGATAACAAGAGTCTTTTTGGATCTGCTGCTGCTGACCTTTTTTCAGTTCTGCCAGTAGAAGAGCAAGGCTTTGCAGGAGCTGAAACATATTTTTTGTTTTCCTATCCCTAAATTTCAGAGGCAGTATCCTTCCAAAGCTGCCTTTGTTTTTAAGTAATCTCACCCTACTCCCAAGGGAATGAAAGGTTCTAGGCATGTGCCTCCTGCTAAGTCTGCTCAGCCTACTGCCTCCCAGAAGTCTTCTTTTCAGGACAAGCCTGGTTATATTCAGTGGTTTGTTTCCTCCCTCCCTTGGACAGGTTTTCCTTTTTGTTGCCTTTCCCTATCTCTTCTAAATTGACTATGAATCACTTCAGACTCTTGGGTTCTGTCCATTATCCATCAGAGGTGTTTCGTGGTTTGGAAGCCACTTCCTCCCCTCTGAGGCAATACTCAACCTACTTGGGAACAGGTCTGTCATTTCCCAGGTTTATAATTCTCTTTTGGATCTGGGCTCCATTGAAGCCAAGCCTCCCACCCAGGTAAGGAAGAGATTTTATACTAGAATTGTCCCATCAAAGGAGGGTACATGGAGACCAATATTGGATCTTTCCTTGCTTAACCCCTTTCTCAAGATTCCTTCCTTTTAGATGTTATCCCTTCAGACATTGTTTCCTCTTCTTCCTCCACAAGCCTGTCTGGTATCCCTAGATCTCAAGGATGCACACCTTCACATCCTCATCCATCACCTTTTCAAGAAAATGTTTAGGTTTCTCTGTCTCTTTTTTGCATTTTCAGTTCTCTGCTTTGGCCTTTGACCTCTCTACTGCCCCACAGACATTCAACACATTTATTTATTTATTTCACATTTGTTAACTGTCTTAGTCCAACTGAGTTTGCAAACAAAACCCATTTTTAGTGGAGACCCGAGGGGAAAAGCCCCAGCAAACATAAGTAAAGATAAAGTGACAATATACAAATATTAAATAACAATACAAAATAATTGTAAAAAAGAAAAGGTTATTAACTATTTGCATTGCACTGATAGTAAGCAACCCATTTTCAGTGGAGTCCTAAAGGGAAAGGGAAAGAGCCCCAGCAAACATAAGCAAAGATAAACATACAGGACAAAAACTATTAAAAATAATGCAAATATGAAATTAATTATAAAGGGAAAACTAAAGGGAAAAATTATGACCATTAAGGGTTGCACTGATAGCAGTGGTCTAAAATTTACTTCATATGAGAGTAAAAACAAAAAAGATTGCCTTACTCCTGTAATTGCTTTTTGCAGGTTTCAAGATATTCAGATTTTCCCTGTCTAGATTATCTGATTATTCAAGCTCCTTCCACCAATAGTCTGCTTCAGGATCTCAGGTTTACTACTTGCCTACTATACAATCACGGGGGTTTTCAGCATAAACCTCCAGAAATCAGCAGTTGTGATGCCTTCCCAGGATCAGTAAAGTTTCCTCAGCTGCAGGCTTCAGATAGTTCCCACGTTGGCATGTCTGTCTGCACCCTAAGGCTCTTGTCTCTAATAACCTTTTCCAAACTCTTCTTCATCTGAATTGTTTGTCATGGCCAGGGAATTTGTATCAGGGTTCTGGGGTTTCCATGACTTCCACCATTCCCATACTCCCTCTCACCTCTCTCTCTATATATGATGAAACTTTAGAGTGGTACCCTCAAATTGCTGTGACTTCAACATTACCACCACCTGGAGTTCCACGTACCTTTTTCTTGCTCCTGCTCTCAAGCTCGCCAGCTTTAGTGCTGGATTTATCAACCTTCTCTCTCAAAGTGTGGGGCTTCTTTTCCAGCTGCAGTTGTCACTCATGAGCTCTATCTGACAGACACTCCTCACCCACAAGGGTGGGGTGTCTCCTGTGCTAATAATGCCACTAAAAAGTTCAGGGTCTCCTGGCCTCCTTATCAGAGATTTAAGTTTTATTTAACATAAAAGGGAAATATAATTCTACTTCTGGCTCTTCAGCCTTTTCATTTCCTCTTTCATCCTGGGCAACTTAAAGTTTTTGCAGGCAATATCCCAGTGATGTGGTATGCTAACAATCAGCAAAGCCATGTATCATCTCTTTGCAGACTAGTTCTTCAGGCCTAGGATCTAGCTTATCCAGATCAAGTGACTCTTCTGGTAGTTTACATATCTCTCAGAGTGCACTGTAGTGTCGAGACTCCTTCAGCAGGTCCAGCACACGGGCTAATGAAAGGGATGCTTCACAAGAAATGTTTTCCTGGACATTGTCCATTGGTGGGGTATTATTATTCCTCAGGTAGCTCCTTTTGCCACCTCTCTCAACAGATAACTTCTCTCTATTCTGTTCTAAGGAAGTTCCAGAGTCCTCTGATTTGGAAGGTTGGTGATTCCTGTCTTTTCCTTGGAAGAGGATGTTTCTGTATGCCTTTACCCCCTTCCTCTGATACCACAAGTTCTGCACTGTCTCAGGCAGGATTCTTGCAAAATCGTGCTGGAGAATCTCTTTTCGTACAGATAGCATTGATTCCCCTTCTTTTCTCACTCTGGCCAGGGGGCAATCACCACAAGTTACCTCAGAGAGTGTATCTTCTCATGCAAGAGAAGAGATCTGTTATCCATCTTCACTTGGTCACTCTTCAAATGACACTGTGGGTGAAAGGGTTTTAATCCCTTTCAGTAACTCTTTCTGAGGACATGCTTTGGGTGTTGCAGAAAGCCAGGAAAGGCACCTCAAGTGGTGGTAAATCATATATGTCAAAATGGAAAAATATGTTTCTGTCTGGTGCCTCTCCCAGTTGGGATCCTCTATCAGTGGAGGGTTCCTTTTGATTCTCTATTATTTGTATGAACTTCTCCATGCTGGGTTGGCATATTCTTCAGTGAAAGCTCACCTCCTCAGCAATTTTCTGCTTGTCTGCCATTAAATCCCCCTCTGGCTTCTGTGTAGGTTTTGGGTCAAGTAATTCCTTAAAGGTGCCCTCTCATTATCAGGGTTTCCTGGAATCCTATTCTGCTATCTTAGCACCCTCAGTTTGGTATTTGAAAAATTGACAAGGGCTCTTTTTGAGCCCCCTTTCTCCCAGCTTCAAGCAACATTGTGCTTGAAAGTCTGCTCTGCTCTTTTTGGCTCTTACTTCAGCCAAAGAGAGAGTGTCTGAATCTTCAGGCTCTCATGGCTATTCCTGCTCTGGTTTTTCTATAGAGACACAGGCTATCCCTTCGTGCTAATCCTTCTTTTATGCCTTCCAAAGGTGGTCAATGAGTTGTCACTTAATCAGTCTATTCATCTTCTTCTTTCCTTGTGTCTTCTCTGCTGTCTGTTAGCAAGAAGGTTTTTTCTTGCTACCTTGGATTTGCATAGACACAGCTCAGAAAATTTTCATCATAAACTGAGAAGCTCTTTGTTTCTTTTTTCATCCCATGTCTTTTGGGTTTAGCTGTTTTATGAAAGAAACTATCTTTGCTCCTTTATTTCTAAGGCCATTTCCTTTTGTTAATGTTTTTATGGTAAATGTCTTTTCCTCATCTGTAAAAACACATCTCTACTAGGGCAATTACCTCTTTTTTGGTGCCTTTTTTTTTCCAATGGTGCGGGATACCAATTGTATCCTTGAAAGCTGCTAGTTAGGGTCCCCTCTTCATACTTTTCACTTTCGCATGTTACTAGTTGGATGTAGTTTCCAGGGCCAGATCAGGCTTTGCCAGGACCATCCTAATTGGAATTATGGAGGGTTCTTAACCTCTGCCTTCCTCCTTCCAGGGCATCCTCTTGAGCTCTTCTACTCTCCCTTTGTTGAAAGAATACTGCAACAGTAGAATATGGAAGGACAATACTAAGGTTGTGCAAAATCTAACATAACAGCAGATGTCTTTCTCTTCAGTGTTGCAAAACTCACGTCCCTCCCTCCCTCCATTGCATGTTCTGTCCTGACTCTTTTCCTGTGTTCTGGTTTGCCCTTCTGGCTGAAGGGCCCTTTATTTTAACTTCTGGTTGGCACACATTCCTATTTTTTCCCTGAGGGTATTCTATTCCTGCTGGGGTCACTTCCCGAGTATCTGCATGCACGGGGAGCACATACATGTGATGTATGGCATCTATAGTAGCTGAAGGATTCAAAGTATATTGATTCAGGCTTTGGGATATCCTTGGCAGGAGATCCCTAGGGTGAAGAATACTGCAACAATGAAGAGAAGGACATCCTATCAGTATGGTAAGATTTTACCTGGCAACTGTGCTTTCTTTTATGCTTGGATTTATTCAAATACAGTGCCTTTTGTTTGTTACCATGTTTTCTCCCATTCACATACATACAAATAAGCTTTTCCAAGAAGGTGTAATGATGTTATTTTCTTATATAGAAATACACATTAGTGAAGAATTTGCTGCTAAATATCCACACAGTATTCATGTGAGTAAGCTGATCATCTTTTAATGATCATGTGGTATTGTTTTATTGTACAGCATGGTCATATAAATGCATTGTGGGTTTGGACTGTACATCTGAGTTTGTTTATCGAAATTACAGATTGTGTTGGTGTGGTTTATTTTCATTTATATAAATGCATGATTGCTTATGATGTAAGTGATGGTTTAATAAAGGTGTTTCTTGTTTAAATTACAGCACTCTGAACGTCACCAAAACAGGATAGTAAATAAATAAACATAAGTGTGGGATGGATGGGAGTGGTGTGGGAGGGACTGGAAAGCTGTGGGATGGACTGGAGTGGTGTGGGAGGGACTGGAAAGGTGTGGGATGGACTGGAGTGGTGTAGGATGGACTGGAGTGTGTGGAAAGGACTGGAGAGGTATGGGGTGGACTAAAAAGGCGTGGGATGGACTGGAGTGGTATGGGATGGATTTGAGTAGTTTGGGATGGACTAGAGTGGTGTGAGATGGACTTGAGTGGCTGTTGCTGCCAACAGATTTTGTGTTTTTGTAACATTTTAAAAATGGCTTGTTTCAGAGTCCATCATTGTAATAGTTGAAAGGTGATATTTGTTAAAAAGACAAAGAATGAAGATTTTAGAATGTTTCTTATCGATTAGTCCTTGTCTCTTGTTAATAAAGTTCAGGAAAGTCTTCATTCAGAGGTGAATGGAGAATTCATTAAAAATATAAAAGACAGCTCAGGCATGAACTAGATGCCTTGGAGAAGTCACAAGGTTACTTAATTGGGTGCACAGTAGACATGCAGCCTGAACTACAAGGCATAGGTGAACAGGGGAACTTAAGGAAATTGTGATAATGCTATCCCTGGCTCTAAAGTGCATAACCTGAAACACATATCTGCATTGCAGGGCACAGGGTCATATCTTTATAATCAGTGCAGAGTGCCTCTGGGACATGGAATATTCAGCACTTAAGTAGCAATGCAAATGCAGAACAAAAAGCAGGTTTCTAACCTGACACCTGCCTTGATATATATTTTTAAGACTTTATAAAGAAAAGAAATTAGAGATTTGGCAAGTGAAATACAACTCTGCCAACAATGTGCTTAGTTATAAATGCAGTTCAAGTTTCATGTCATTTTCTTTAATGAATGAAACATATACAAAAATCTCAGAAAACTACCTTAATAAAAATCATCAATAATCTTAAACATTTAATACATCTATATTCTATCCCATTTAGGCCCCAGCTAACTTAACCAATTGAGGTATTTTTCCAAAATATTATATCACATTATAATGGAATATACAGTTATGACAAAGAAGTTTATTGAGAGATCTGCAACAAACAAGTAAAATCATTCTGTTTATGCTAATGTTGTGATTTGATGTAGTGAGTAGGATCTAAGCCTGCCAATACTACAGTTTTATTCAACCTCCTGTCAGTGCAGACACAAAGATAAGCTGCATTCAGAGGTTGATTGCTGGCAGGGGCTTTCAGAATGTAGCATTCTGGTCTTTAATATTCTGATATAGTGCTCCAGAAACTGAACTGAAATTATAACATTTAGAATGAGAAACTCATAACTTCTAAATATGGCACCCATTACATTTCAGTATGAGCTGTTATCAGCCTGAATTTTTGAGTGGAGAGTAATATACTAAGTCTGGGACTAAATGGCTATAAAACATCTTTTGGTGGATAAGGTTTAATAGCTTGCTGAGTGTGAAGTAAGGTGTTCATAGTATTGGACCATGGCACAAATAAAAAAAGTGATACTGACTAATTAATCATTTGATTTCTTGATTCTAAATAATATGACTGTTTATCAGCGTTTTGCTATCACTGTTCTGCTGAATTTATTTTATGAAAAATGTTTTGTAAATATTTTATATTGGACTTGGGGTTAGACCTTTAGAAAAATAAAAGCTGTCATTTTAGGTTGATGATAAGAAGGATTAATTTTCAGTTTTTGCATTTTACATTTGACACATGTACTCTTTCTTAATCTGGTTTTATCGTTGAAACTATAGGATAACTGAGCACAAATATCATTGCCCCGGTCCCTTTCAGTAAACACACATTACACCAGATGACATTTGATGACCTCTATTTAAATTCCATAAATATAACTTTATTGACCAACTAATATTTTCATTTATTAATCACAGCATAAATGTTCATATAACTTAGGGCAGTGTGACACCGCTCACCCTGACCAATTAAGCAGCATCCTTACCTCCGCTCACTTACTTTACTTATCAAGCAACATCCAACTGCTCACTTACATTTCCCAACTCATTGAAATAAACATCCAACCAAATAAGCAACGTCCTCAACCCCACTTGCTTACTTTCAAGCAGTATCCAACCACTCACTTACATTTCCCAACTCATTGAAATAAACATCCAGCCAAATAAGCAACGTCCTCAACCCCACTTGCTTACTTTCAAGCAGTATCCAACCACTCACTTACATTTCCCAACTCATTAAAATAAACATCCAACCAAACAAGCAGCGTCCTCACCTCTGCTTGCTTACTTTTATTTGTCAAGCGGCGTCCAACTGCTCAATGGCATCTCCCAACTCATTGAAATGAACCTCCAACACCAGAGGGGCAACTGAAGAAGGACAAACCTGCCCATCTTCTCCAACCACCAGCCTGACCAGGATGTTCCCCCTCCTTCATACCAAGACTTCCAACAAAACTTCCAAAGCAAACCTAACTGTGCATTAAAAAGGTTGGAGCCAAGCATCATTCGGTGTACTCCATCCCCTATGAACCAATATTGAATCCCTGTCCTCCAAAGTACCCATTTTTTAAGCAACTGAAATAAAGCCAATGAGCCCTCTCCAATACCACAGTAATACCATATCATTGTAAAATTTCTGTGAATCAAACATATCCACATTTATCCTAAATATCAGTGGTATCTCAGTAACTATTACCAGGTCATAACCTGCCAAGTGTACCACCAAACAAGAAATAATAATGCCCAAATCAGATTTCCTTTTCAACCGCTCAGTTTAATAATTCAACCATACCCACTGTCTAAGATTATGAAAAACATCCAATGACCAACCCAGGATTTGCCGACCAATGCACTACCATCTTAATAAATTCACTCCATAATGCCAATACACCCCAGATTGTAATCCCATGAACCCCCAATTATCAAAACATCCCTGACAATAAAACTTATCTTGTCAATAGCCATAGTCTGTCAGTCTTCACTGTAGCAAATCCACCCCAACCCCAAAACCTATGACCCCCATCTCCAATTTAGTAAAAGCGCATAACCTTATCACCTTAATCTGGACCAACTGAACTGTTTTATCATGTTCCCAGACCTAAACACAATTTAACCAAATACTGGAATCCCTACCATCTGCATTCCTATCAAAAGCTGCCCTGGAATATTGTACCACATCCAGTCATAGTAAGCCAACCTGAAGCACCCCTGCTGCAACACCAGGAACTCACACCACTGCCGTATTGTCCCAATGAAATTAACTATTTTCCCCCAAACATCTACTATATCTTTAACACCAGACAGAC